>NC_069145.1:36434515-36523377 GCF_943734635.1 Anopheles cruzii
TATGTATACGTTTCGCTGGCGCTGCAACAAAAATATTGCACTGGTCAATGGATTTACCGAAAAGCAAAACACAGCGAAGAACGAGGCAAACATTAGTAAAGACCATCTTGGCCACTCTGCTGAACAAACGGTTGGCACAGAATTGTTAATCAAAACTGAAGTTACCACTCCGCCGGAGGCAGCGAACGATTTGCACTTGAATCAGAGGAGTTGCACAGTTCCTCATGTAAATGGGACACATGAATGTTGTGCCAACCAATCTGATGATTTATTCGAAGCAGAAGAAAATCCAATCGCGTTCAAGTTAGAGAATGAAGATGTCGATGAACAAGATAACAGCCAAACAAATCTTTCACAATTGATCTGCCAGGATCGAGAAGATCCCCATGCGAAAACCAACAAGTGTATTAATGATGCGGCATCAGAATCAATTCGAAACGGAACTGCTGCCATCGATACCGGAAAACACCTCAAAGTTGGCCGAAAACGTGAAAACGATCGGGAAAATATGCTACGTCGGCTGCGCTCGTATGAACATCGAAGTCATCAACAAGTTGACATCGGCAGAAATCAGAAAGCCCATAGCAAAGGCCAGCGCAGTAAACAAAAGCACCATTGCTCTCATTGTTCCGCAACTTATATTCACCAAAGCCAGCTGAAGATTCACATCCGCACTCACACTGGCAAAAAGCCTGTTGTGTGTAACATCTGTTCCAAAGCGTTCAAATCACGAAATAATCTGAAACGACATAAGAGAAACCACAACAAGGACAAACATCATCAGTGTCCGCGTTGTCCGTTCAAGTTTGCACAGTTATCCACATTGAAAAATCACGTTCGTATTCATACCGGTGAAAAGCCTTATTTGTGTAAAATCTGTAAGAAAGCGTTCCATTCCTTATCTGCACTTTCAAAACATAAGAAAATTCACAACAAGGACCAACATCATCAGTGTCCGCATTGTCCGTCCAAGTTTGCACAGTTATCCACATTGAAAAGTCACGTTCGTATTCATACCGGTGAAAAGCCTTATGTGTGTGAAATATGTGACCAAGCATTCAGGTTTTTAAGCAATCTGGCACAACATAAGAATATTCACAACAAGGACAAACATCATCAGTGTCCGCACTGTCCGTCCAAGTTTGCACGGCTATTCACATTACAAAATCACGTTCGTGTTCATACCGGTGAAAAGCCTTATGTGTGTAAAATGTGTAAGAAAGCGTTCCATTCATTATCTGTACTATCAAAACATAAGAAAATTCACAAAAAGAATCGATAGGATTTGTTCAAATCAGTACAGTATCAGTATAATTATTGCTCACGAAGACAACGTTGCGACAAGAGCAAATAAGCAAACAGATTTTGGATTTTATCTTGTTCATATTTTTTAGGATTAGCATAAATAAATAAAAATAGAATTTTTACGATTCTGTAATAGGCTTTTTGACTTGTTTTGGTTTCCTTTTTTTCACTACACTACATTTTTTGTTTTATTATCAGGCGCAAGAACAAACAACGCAGATGGTCTTCCGACTCGTGAACATGCCACATATAATTGACCATGGGAAAAACATTGATTTTCCAAATTCAGACCCCAAACTTTCAAGGATTGGCCTCGTGATTTGTTAATGGTCATAGCGAATGCAAGACGGATCGGAAATTGGTTGGGTCATCTAGATCCTCGGAATGAGAACTTCCTCACTTTCGGATTTTCCTCTAAGTATCGTCGAGTCACGTCGAATTTCTAATGCTAAAAAATCAGATTAGTCATAGCTATTTTAGGTTATCTATAAGTTTATTTTATGTAGATAAGTATAACTAAAACCGTCACTTTTTAAAGTTGGTTTATGACCGCCTTTTCCCCATAGTGCACGCGCTCCTGACAGTATACGCACACATACACACACCACCGGCGATATCTGTGTGGTTGTGTAGTTCTCCTCCAAATTGCGCATTGCAATGGGGTGTGCGAGAGCGAATGACTGAAATGGCGGCTCTCTCGGAGAGCGAAGACTCCTGTTGCTCTCGGAAAAGAGGGTGCCGATTTTTCCGACCCCGACAGACAGCGGAACAGAGACAGAGGCATATCGACTGACGCGAGCATACGAAAATGGAAACGTCATTTTCGAGGATACCCCATGGCCAGGACTCGGCTCGGCGGTGGTACAGTTCTCGTCAGTCATTACGCTCGGTGTGCAGCAGTGGACCAGACAGCGCAGTGTGTGACCGTCGACCGTTCGTTCTACTTTAGTTCTCTCCCCTTCCTGGTGCTGCTGTGGCATAGCAGACTCTGCATCCAAGTGAGCCTCGGGCCTTCCGGTGTGCCTGTTACCTAAGCAAAACGCGTTAACCCCAGGACGAGGACCTTTCGACGAGCAAGCGCTAGGAGTGGGCTTTGCCACTTCTTGGCCCTCGGGTGCTTTGTTCGACAGTTCAGTGAAGTGGATCAGAGCCCAGTGGTTAGCCCCAGGGAAGAATTGGAAGTTGGCCAACCAGCAAAGGATCCGCAGCAAACTAGGTGATGTCCGTCAGTTCGATCCTTACGGGCTTACATCGATTCGTTCGCTGCGGATCAGGATTTTTCACCTATTCCACGGCTTCTTCTTCATGCAGTTGGCCTGCTTGACCAAATTTTTCCTCTGAGTATCCTTTTGCTGCTCAAGGAGAGCCGACTCTCATTTGTTCCACATCTCGGAACAAACACACACACACCACCGTTCGGGCAATCTCATTGGGATCTCTCTCTCTCTCTCTGAGTTTTCCTTTTTGCTGAGCACCGACAAACGCTCTCTCTACCTCTCTCTCTCTCTCACCTTCTTTCTTTATCTTCGGAAAAGATTTCACTTTCACAAGGTGGGTGATCTCCCTGCGGTGTGTTTCCTCCTTTTCCACGACCCGTTAGCGGGCTTGGCGCACCGCATTGAGTCACGTTTCACGGATCGGCCGGAAGGATAATTAATTTAACGGACCCGTGTTTGCTCCCTTTGCCGTTTCTCAGTTCGCAGCTGCGGTTCCCAGAGTCCGAGTGGCGTTAGTCTGCCGGCCCGTCTGCCAGATACCTGTGCGTGTGCGTGTGGCAGGTTGTGCTGGTGGTCTGACTACGCCGTCGCCGCCGTCTGTGGGCTTCGCTCCCACTACCGGCCCCCCTCTCACACGCTCCCCTACACGCCCACGAACCGCCGGCCAGCTGTTTTTGGAGGTGCAAACGGTGAAGTGTTGCGCAGCTGAAGTCCCGCACCGTGTGAACATGAGTGGCCCACTGGATCGCTCCACCGCTGGCACCCATTTCGGTGTCTGATTGACACGACCGGGAACCACACGCCCGCCTGACCGAACCGACCGGGCCCGAAAATCGATAGCCCGAGCCGCAGGAGCCGCAGTAAGAAGAAGGAAACCCAACAAATAAAAGAAAAACCAGTACAAAAGTGTATCTCACTACGTCCACAGTCGCTGTGTTAGTGTGTGCCGTCGTGAAAGTGTGTGTGCGTGTGTGTCCGTTCGGGAAGTGCCAGTGCGAGCGGCAGCGTAAATTAGGCGACCCTTTCGAGCCTGGCGGAGAGTCCAACGGAGTGGCTTAAGACACACAGGCACCGGTCAGCGTATCACCTTGCCGAGCCGCCGGTTAGTAGCCGCGATCCCCGTTCCGTTGTTTGTTTACTGCCGCCCGTGTGCGCTACGTGCTGGTCGTTGGGTTACCCGCCGGGAACCAACGCACGGTAAGCACATCCCACCCGAGCCTGAGTCCTTCGCCGAGGTCCATCTCTTATGCTGCCCTTTCTTTACCTTGTCTCTCTCGCTCTCTCTTTTTCAGACAGACCGTTTTAGTACTTCTTCAGTGTACCGGCGGTCATCCCAGCCAAAACCCGGCTTCATGATCGGCTCATTTTGGAACCTTTGTAGAGCGTGTCCATCAATGCCTGTAGATAAGGTAAGTGGGTCGCTAGCGAGCCAGGCCCAGCACCGGAGGGTTTTGGGTTGAAATTGGTTTTGTAACGCTCATCTGCGTGTGACGAGCGAGGTATCGAACGACATCGAATGATCGATTGACGAGGTCTGTTGGCAAGCGAATGAAAACGAAAAGCTGCTTTTCTTTTCGACCTGCGAAGAGCTCCATAGTTTCTTGTGATTTGTGTCGAGAGAAACATGGCTATGCTAAGGCTTTTCATGTAAATCGTTCTTGTCAGCTGTTGTTGAATTGAAGGTACTTCGAGTCTCACGTTTCTTAGCTAGGTATTATTAAGATTCTACACACAGTATCTATTAGTAACATAGTTTGAAAGGTACAGTTTTCTTCTTTCGAATGGATCCAATTTCATGCAAATCGGATGACGGATTAAAAGGTTATGCTTGTTTATATGTCAGTAGGTTTAGTATCCTTGTTACAACAACGTAAAGAAACGAACGTAGAGCCAACATTAAATTTTGTTTTAAACTTGGTAAAACATGAACTGAGCTCAACGAGTTCAATACCTCCATAATACCGAAATTATTCAGAATTGGTGGAAAATGCTCGGAAAATCATTTCTGTGGATGAAAATTTTACTGTAAGGATATTTACTGAAGAGTGGAACATAAGTAAAGACACTATTTGTACAATTTTACTTAATGATTTGAAGAAAACAAATGGTTGTGCTCGTTTTGTTCCGCATGAATTAACAGACGACCAAAAGGTCACTCGTGTAACACATTCGAAAGGCATGATTAAAACCGTCAAAAAGGACAACAACCCTCCGTATTTGCATAATCTGTCACCGTCTGACTTTCGTCTATTCCCTAAGCTCAAATTGGCCATGCATGGATCATTTTATGACGGCATTGCAACGATTTAAGTGACTGTAACAAGGACCTAAATCTACTGACACACAAACACGCATAACATTTTAATCTTTCATCCGATTTGTATGAAATTGGATGTGTTTAAAACTAAGCAGAACGCTTTCAGCTTTTAGCTTTCAAACTATGTTACTAATCAATAGATATGGCTGCATTTTATATATTTTTCAAAAAAAATTATCGTTATTTATCGAACATGCAGTACTTTAATTCAAATAGTTAACTTCTTTTAGAATTTTCAATGAAATGGGCTGTCCTTCACTCAGGTGGCACAATAGTGTATCAGCTTCGAGTGTGTTGCCGGCCGGACCGGATGTGGGGCTCCTGGTTGCCGACGGGACTATTTCGAACGGAGCATTTCAGATAAACTCGTACAGCTCGTACCCGAATCCGGCGGATAGTGAGTTTTCATCAATCAATGTCCTAGACAGTTTCCTACTGTCATCGATCCTCGCCGGCTTACCGGCAGAAGATAGCATCAGCCGTGGTCCAAAGCCGTGCCGTGCGCCGCCATTACTCGGCGACGGCATTGTGGAACGACTTTTCCCGGGGACCCCAAACCTCGGCGCTTGCCGTGAAGGTGGATGGAAGACAAATATTGATCGCGTTCCTCAAATAAATTGCCCTCGGCCGTGCTGTGCCGTGGGGTGGCAAGGGTTGTCTGTCTGCGAGGGATCGGAGTAGGTACGTGCAAAGTTCCGTCCCAGCACCGCCCTTCAGCAGGTGCCGGCCCGAAGATTATTCATAGACATGAACGAGCCCCTCGGATGCAGACAGGAGTCCGATGTCCTTGCGGTGACATTTACGCTGGCCTCAGGCTGTTGGTGGTGTAATCGTCGCCAAAAAGATGGGTGAATCAAACTGACTGCCCGATTCGGTTCCGGGTTGTGTACGATGACGGGACACATGTTGAACTTCTCGCCGAGGACCCGCCAGCTCCTCGCGGGAGGATTTACTAGGCTGCCCCGTTGTCGTTTTCCCCGTCCCCGAAATGACGTAATGCTGAACAACCCACCATAGACATCGCAGACTTTCGGTCGTTCCTTGCAATGCCGGTATCGTGTGTCGCGGGCGCACAAAGGCGGCGTTCGGTTTCTCTCCAGCGGCTCAATAAAGCAATTACTTGTGCGGCACAAGCAGCTGTTAAGGAGGAAACATAAATTCCAACAATATCCTTCCCGCTCGTAAACCTGGCGGGGAAAGAAAATAGGCCCGCGGAACAAACAGAGAAAGGAAAAGGCTCCGCTTTTCACCGAATCCGGTTGCATGCTTTCAAAAGTCGGCCGACACGGCATCCAGCCGGCCGGGCCTCTGGCCGATGGCTTTGCGGGCGAACGACGAATGCCGCGGGCGGGCGGTCTTCCTTGGGCCGCAAACTCAAAAGGAAAACATCCGCATTGAGCCGAAGTGAATCGGAACGCGCGCGACTGCACGGAGCCGTGGCTTATTTTATGGTGGTGTTTGTAAAGCCAGCCCAGTCCCGAGCCATTGTGTGGTGGTTGTATGGCGTGCGGTGGCTTATATGATTTGCCGGTACCGCTCACAGGTGCACGCACAGCCCGCAACGGAGTGGGGCCGACGGTCTACCCACGTCGGTCTGCCGAACCCGGGCTGCTGGTTATGAAACGCCCCATTGCTTGCAGCACATGGTGCAACATCGCATTACCAATGCCGGGCGTGCAGCTGAGAGCAGTTGCCGTGAATTCAAGTTTCATAAGAAGAACTCGTAAATGCGCTACAGTTTTGAGTGTGCGGGAAACAACGTCACTAGCGTTAAAAAGATATAACTCATTGTTTTACTCCTTGTTCCATTTCAAAAGATTCCTAATGAACGGAACAGGGTTCAGCGATCGCTTACAATTCCGAAAATTACAACTGTTTTCATTTCTTTTCGTTGCAGCTCCATTCGGAATATAGAAGTACCTATCGATGGCACGAATACACCGGAGGTCCCGATGTCGTAAGAAAACCACCTGTGCCAAATCAATTCGGTAATTATGGAACACCGACACAAACACATCCTTTTTTTTTACTTGTCCATTCCTGTGGGGACTCAAACCTGTCTCTAATGACAGCGAAATAGATACGTTTTCTTCGTGGCTTATCACCCGTTTCGATGCCTTGCCATTGACTTAGCTGGGGCAACGCGCACAGAATCGCCACAAATCGGCAACGACACAAACCGCGAACCAGACAAATTAGAGCAAACTTTTCACTTCCATCCATAGCACTCATTACTTGAGCACGTTTCCTTTTTTTCTATGTGCGTAGATAGTGTGGTCAATTAGCGCAAGAGTGAAGAAGAAGCCCGAATGCTGGCGTATTTTCGGAAGTCACGCACCGAAGCCTACGGCTCTGGAGCTTTGCTAAGATTCGTAAAACTTCCCACCGACGGGCGTGATTTACGCTTTCGGACGGTCCTGCTGGTGGTTCGTGCAGTGAAATCAATACGCTTCTTGCTATCACCGGTTCTCATCGGCGTCTAATTTTTCTTGCGACCTAATAATCTGATTAAAATTGAATTCTGCGGGGCCTCGTTTAGGTTTGAGTTTGCAATGTTCCTTCAACAAAGCCCTTCTAATGGATATGGTTTTGAGTGTTTTTTTTGTTGAAGAATATTCCCAGTTGTGTCTGGAACGGTTTAAACATTGTTTTACGATGCGTTTGTTATGGTCTGTATCGTTTCAAGAAGGTCTTCGTTTTTGTTACGGCCAATCTATCGAACATGTTCACGTTCAAATTGCCAAGAATGTAATTTAGGTAATTTTTCAAACTCGTATTTCTTCGAAACTATACATTTGGCTTGATACAGTGATTGAAAAAGACTCACCAACAACAAAGATCGTGAGTTTTTCAATGCATTTTTATCAAATTAGTGGTTGGTGGGTTCGACGCGACCGAAGACCCCGTTTCGGTGGTCCATAAAATTGTCCAACACGTCCAAACCAAACGCGACGCATAATTAATTGAAACGAGTCCCAAACACGGAAAGCGGTCCCCACGTTTCCTTCATGTATTATTAGCGTTTGTTGGACATCAGAGCGTAGGCCGCGGTTACGTCGCGGAGGTTAGTTATCCCGAGTTAGTGGCCACAGTCCGTGGGTTAACCGTCAAAGTCCCACAACGATTAGCGGTCCGAGGCGACCGAAATGGCCGTAACATTTCGCTCCAAACGACCGGACCGGTGTTCGGTTCGACGTTCCTTTCCCGCTTTGGAATCGACAGAGATGTTGCTCACAAGCAACCGTTAACCTTTCATGTTACATGTACTATCTCTTCTTCCAAGCAGCCAGCTCGAAGGCGGATCACTTTTTCTCGAAATCAACGGAGGACGAAAAGTTTATCGAAGGTGATTTGCTTCCGCTCGCTGCCAAATCCGTACGCCCTTTGCTGTGGCTTCCTTTGCGCGTCGATTTGGCTCGTAGTGGTTTTTTGGCTTGTGCTCCCCGCGTATCGGCCCGCGTGCCCTATATATCTCTACCGAGTCATTGGTGTTCGAGTGTGCCTACCTGTTCCTTGCCTACCTGCCGCGTATCCTTGCGCTCCAATCGATGCCCAATGCAGAAATGACCTCATTCTCTTAAGCACAAGCTCTGGTCGCACGGTCGCCGTTCACATGTACTTACACACACAGCCTGCCCAAAACACACCTCCTCAGGGTAAGCAGCATTGCGTTGATTTCAGTAGCAGCACCGTACCTGGCACATGGCCCGCAAATCGGCGCACTAGAAACAGTACAATGCTACTAACGTCACCAAAGGATGGTCCAAAAAATCTAATGAACACGATTAGTACGTCCACGATTCAAAAGTCCAGCGCAGCTTAACACTTCACTTAAGCTTTCAAATCCAATCAGCACCAAGTTGGCAAAGTTTAAATTGGAACGCCGAAGAACCAAACCGTAAGGCGCCTTGGCATAAACGCGCTGACTTCAGCCCAAAAAGGTTGAGTTCAAACTTTATAGCCGCTTTCAGCTTGGGCGCGCATTATTTTTATCTCCGCCAGGTCATCAATTATGCGACGGTTTTGTTTCTCGATGAAAATTGGTTGCCCGCTTTATGCGATCCCCCTTTCGGGCCGCGCTGCAGGGTCCCTCGATTTCCAGGACCCCCACGGCCTCCACGGTGCACGAGCATTTCGATCGATAGCCAATCTTCCAGTGTTCCTGCGTTCCGGTGCTGCAGTGGTACTTTCGCTTTCCACATATGTGTGCCTCGTCCCGTTAGGGATTGACGGCATGACGCAAGCACACGAACACACAGCGGAGGGCACAGCGATCAGCCGGCTTTCTTTTCCGTGTGTGCACACGGCTGAACCACGAATTGATCGTAAAATATTCATCCGTCCCACTGTTCCGATTCGTTGTTTAGCGCGTGCTTCGATAAATAGTGTTCCTACTTCCGCCCGGAACCGGAGGCTTATCGTTCAAAATGTAGCAAAATCACCAGAGAACTCACGCGGCAAACTGAGACTTTTATTGGACACATGTCCCGGAATGGCAAATTATGATAATCCATCTTTTTATGCCCATACGGTTCGTTGTGGTCGGTCGCGTGGCTGGCCCGAGAGAGAAGATTTAAATAGCAATTAAGGTCATGTTTGTGGAAGCCTCACACACATTGCTCCCACGTCGGTCGGTTCCTCTTTAGCAAGCGACCACATTCTATATCACGACCCGTTATTGCTCTCAAATCGTCGGACCTCACATATAAAAATCCAATTTCTTCCGCCACATCAGCAACGCTTAGGTGCAGTGATGTTAACGTCTGACACTCGGGCTCGGTTTGGTGCTGGTGGGGCGGATGGCGGTGAAGATGATCCGGCATCTCCGGCTGCCGCGTCAACATTTGCCGACCGCCCTTTGGCCCCGCATCCTTTGGCTTCGTGCTCGCCTGGGTGATGTAATCCACGGTGAACGGTTTGACGACCCGTCCAGATTGAGCCGTCGCCGGCCCAGAAAAATCGATCGGTCCGTGGTAGATTCCGAATCGAAGGGTTTTATTCCGTCTGCACTGAAATATGCATATAGCAAAAGCCGTCTTGAGCCGTCTGACGGGCGGTGTGTCGAGCGGTTTGTTTTCCGGTTGCTTCTTCCGGCAACGCTTACATCCCGTTCGACTTTTGATGACTGGTCCAGCATTTCTGGTAGTCAGTAAGGCGTAAGTACAAGTGAACAAAGCGATGTGCGACCCAGTGACTCATTCCATCCACCTAATATCGATGCTGCCGAGACTCAGGGCAGCGCTATCCGTTGTTTCTGCATGACAGTAACACCATTCGCTTCGTTCTCATCATCATTTACATCACACCGTACTTGTACAGACGCTGAGTATGTCTGACTGGAGAGCCACGAAATCAAATGCAAAACGCTAACCGCGTCTAACGGGCCGCTTGTCTGGTCGTGTGGAAAGATAAAGTCTAAATTATCGGGTTGTTATCAACAGAATCCGTAATAAGATTTCAGGCAATCGGCAACGAACGGCAACAAAGAAATTGTGCTGCGGCTTTCCTCAGGCATGCGGCCGGCGGCTCTAGAGTTGCGTTTTGTGGATTGTTTCCTCTCGGGACACGCTAGTTATTATCATCGCTCGCCAGCTCACCAGGCATTAGCACTTTCGTTCGGGTAGCATTCGTTCCTATTCTGTGCATAGCTGACCTTACGCACGTGTTTTAGAGTACATAGATCGTAGCTCGTAGCGTCAGTGTTGAAGCTCGACTCACTCTAAGCCTGCCAGCTGCGGTGTCCTTGTAGATTAGACTCAAATTTGACCCAAATTACAAGCGAAAGCTCCAAATTGCATCCCGAGATGGGTGGAGAAAATAAATCAAATATGAGAGGCTGCCAAGCAACGCGAGTGAGTGAGTGAGTGAGCATTGTATGGTTGCTTCGTCTGATTCGTTTATGTGTTTGCGTTCATCACTTGAGGGTCCGTTTTTCTTCACATACTTGTACCCGCAGCTTCGGGGCGATGCCTCGAAGGGGGGCTTTCACAAACTTTGGCCAAGCGAAAGGGGACAAGTGTGTGGCATGAGCGGACCCTTTCCAAGTGAACCCTTTGCCCGAGTGGGTATCGTAGAGATTGTAGTATTTCCGGACGCTGATGCTCTTTTATTGTCGCCATAGTTAGCGTTCGTTCGGTACTCAAGTAACATTTAGAGATGTTGAATATTTCCCCACGGTTTTTTATTCGCCATTCTCACTTCATTCCGTTTGCGTTATTCTCTATTCCCGGTAACGACCGAAAAAAAACCGATCCAGCTTCGATCAACGAACCGCCCTTGCCGAGGAGGAAAAAATGTCCCGAGCTTGCCTATCGGACGAACGAGTTTCTGGCTACTCGAGCTCAAAATAATGCCGCGGGCCACGATCGTACCGATACGGCGGCGGTGGCGACCCAGAACAGAGCAAGGGTAAGTACGGCCCCCTCGGGTGGGGGTTGGGGGATGCGGGGAATTTCTCTGGCTGTCAGGGACCCGTCAGGAAGCTTTCGTTTTCTTACTCTGTTTTCTCTGTTCTTTCTCACTCTCTCGCGCACGTCTTCCGCGTTCAATCCAATCCTTTCCGTTTCCGTTAAGCAAACTCCGAAACCCCGGTGCTGTGAAGAGATTTTTGGTTCTGGTTACTTTATCGCTTCTGTTCGGTGTGTTAGATGTTGCGTTTTCGTTAAATAAAAGAAATTTCCGTGTGTTCGATTTCCGGTTTTCGTTGGTGTTTTCGCACAGTCGCATTAGTTTACGGCAGCTTACCGGCAAAGACAGAGAACAAACTAAAGGTCAATACAATTAGTACATCGTGCCAGCCGTGGGTATGGCGTTATGGCCACGAGCGGCTCCACGCCAACTCCAACTTTGTGCCAACTCTGTATTAATCACTGCCGCAGAGCTACACGTTTGCGAAACAGAATTGGCCGTTCGCAATTCGTGTTGGCGTCTTTTGCCATATGGCCAAAATATTTAATTATTCACAGGACAATGAACCGAATGTGTCATACTTTCCCTTTGTTGTGGTGTATGTAGGACCCAACTTTCTGTCTATCGAATGGAGACGCCTGGTGCGTTTCGATTTTTTCAACGCTCAAATTAACCTCCCCAATGACCTGTACAAACAAAAATCGAAACTCCATTACGGACAACGTTGTATATATAGATATCGATGAAGGCCATAATATACTACTACTTTTCCCCACACATTAGCCCTCCGTTAGGAAGACACTCGGTGTTATTACTAAGCCACTTCTATGCATTTTCTTGTCTACCCAGTACCCAGTGTTGGATTGTTTCGATTGCTTGTATTTTTAGTTGCGCTTTACTTCACTCGCGTTTAAGGTACTTGATAGCATCCACGAGTATGTGTAAGCTGGAGCTGGTTTACTGGTTTGTTTGTTTTTTCTTTTTATTACTAGCTGTAGAGTATGAGGCAAG
Source organism: Anopheles cruzii (assembly GCF_943734635.1). Classification (NCBI taxonomy): domain Eukaryota; kingdom Metazoa; phylum Arthropoda; class Insecta; order Diptera; family Culicidae; genus Anopheles; species Anopheles cruzii. The sequence continues at coordinate 36,446,774 of NC_069145.1, forward strand.
AAACCTCTAGAATAGCGCTTGCAGTAGTTTAGAGCGTGCAGTAGTGCAGCAGTAGGTAGCTAACGGAATGGCCCGATTAGCAGTAAATGCCTGATGCCTGACGCCCCGTCGGTAGAAGATGTTAATTAAAATGAATACGTTACGTTGATTGATTTCGATTGGATTTCATATTGAAGCGAGCAAGCAAAAGGGAATATCCTACATATCCCGGCGTTCGAGACAAGACCGACTCTTCCACGGAACGCGACACGCGTCCGTTCCCTTTCGCCACGTGCCACGTATGCACCGTCCCCGTCCTCTCCCAAACCATGTCGCTCCCGGTGTCGTGCTGTCTTCTTTCGGCTCAATATGAAGCAGAAGCGCTCCTCGTCACGGGTGAGCGCGTACATGCATGCGATATGTAGGACCGGCGAACGGTGGTTCTTTGGTTCTTCTTCTTAAATTACAAACTCGTTTAGAAGTTGTCTTTTAGTTGTGCTCGTCCTTCCCTTTCTCTCTTTCTCTCTCTCTCTGTCTTTCGTTACGGTTGTTGTTACCATCGATAACAACATTTCCGATACTTAACAAGATCAGCTTTTCCAAGACCCGTCTCAATATCGTCTCAATGAAATGAGATAGAAAACAGTACGCTCCACACGTTGGCACGAAACGAATGCTTATCAATTCATACCGTCTCCGTATGGTGCAGCTTACCGCTTTTCCCCCGAGTAAAGTATAGCTCCCTGAGCAGTTGGCAAGCCGAGCTTATTTTGTCACACACATTTTCTTATGATTTATGGTACGGTCTCCGACTGGTCTCACCAGATGCCATGTGAACTAGGGTCGCGGCCCGTTTTCGGAGCCCAATCGATGACTTTGGAGTTTGAAGGTTAGCAGGACATAGGAGTTGCCGATGAGTGAGAAAAAAGCATAAACAGGCCAGGCCAGGCCAGCATTAGGTTAGGGACGAGAGACAAATTCTAACGCATCACATGCCAGCGTGCCAACGAGAAACAATGTATTCATTTTAATTACAGTCTGAAGAGCGTGGAACACCTTCCCGTCGCAGTAAATCGGAAGGACCGCCGGCAGGAGTCGCCAATGGAAGGCTTCCGACCGGGACGGGATACGTGAACGGAACCGCCGAGCCGCCGGTCTCGAGCGAGCGCAGGGCACTGGAACAGGTAACGTGGCGCTTTCATCGTGCAACTGTGTGCGTGTGCGTGTGTGTTTGCGAGTGCACCTTTGTGTGTGTGTGTGTGCGCATTATTTTACTCTTTCCTTTCTTTACTCAGTGTAGCAGTGTGTGCGCCATTTCCGCCTTGCGACCGCGTGCGTGTGTACGTGTTATTGGCAGCACCGTGTTATCGCTTCGCGTTAGCTCTCTCACACTGCGCTGTCACAAGGAACACGGCACCCCAAAACCAACACAACAACGTCCGTTCATTCGTTGTACCCCATCTTGTTCCGTACCACGATCGGTTGACGATCACACGAGCCTCCGAAGCCGAATTGGAAAGCACAAAGCTCAAGAGCTTCCGTTCCGCCTTTTTGTTCTGTCCCATTCATCCGACACACACACACACACGTAGTTGGACAGTGTACATATATGATCGACCGACAGGACAGGCTTCGGCTAACTCAGCTGATTGACTACGACTCAACGAATTACTTAAGGCCTTCATCAACAAACTTCTTCCGTTTACGTCGTCCTCGATTTGTTCCGTTTCGCCACATCAGCTGTCACCATATTTCGCTCTCGCTCTCCCTCTCTCTCGCTCTCTCTCTCTCTTTCACTCTCTATCTCTCTCTATTTTTGCGTTAAACTTGTGTTTGTTTCCGATTTGGGATTTTTGGTTTTGTGTATCCGGCGTTTATGTTGGGTTTTCCCTTTTCAGACCAGGAAATGATCAAAATCAATGTCACATCTCTACGACCGTGTCGGGTAGCTACTCGTACTAATGATCTTTTTTTCTCTCTCTTTTCTCTCTTTTTCTCTCTCTCTCTTTCTCTCTCTTCACCGATTGTCTCGTTGCAGGCGGGTGAGTCTTCTACTAGTGGACTTTTCAAAAAAACCATTACCAAACTGAGCACAGAGTATCGGCTTCAGTTCGTGTGGCCACACGTGCGCCGCGCGATCAAGGGCGGTCCCGTCGGCGGCGGCGGCGGCGCCCCGGCAGCGGTCCACGGCGGAGGCGATGCTGACGGTGCGGACGCAGTCGATGCGCCGCCGCGCAAGTCCCTCTCGATGGGGGCCCTCCGGGCGGCTCAGACCGGAACCGCCGGTGGCGGTGGCACCATCGCTTCCGTACACAAAAAACGAACGACTAACGAGCGAGAAGGTGCGATCGCGTGGGCGCGCGCGTTTACATTGTTCCGTTGTTGCCATCGATTTCGATTTCGATCCATTTCGTTCGTTTGTTCTTTCCAACGCTTTTCATTCGTGCTTCTCTCGCCCTCTCTCTCTCTCGCTCTCGCCCTCGCTCACTATCTCACTTGCGCTCCTTCGTCCCGTTCGTACATTTGCGTCCCGTTTTCGTTTGCCCTAGGTCCATGTCCTTTCCTGCTTTCTAAGGAGGAACGCAGCATAGAAACCCACTACTATTACCAGTTGCTCCGTTGCTCGGGATCTGTCTTTGGATCTCTCTCTCTCTTTCCTCCTCATAATGGTCCTTTGCAATTCCTGTGCAAATTAAGTCCCAAAGCGGAGTCGTGGTCCGAAGCTGGTGCTCACCATCCACGATCTGCGCCTCCGATGGGTTGCATGCAACTTGCCGCACAATCCAGAGTCCTAGAGCCGCTTCTCGCCTTATTAAATATTATGCAGTACTGGTTGAGTAATGATAGTGAACGATTCAAAATTCAAACATACGCCCAAAATACGTGCCGTCGTTTGTCTGTTACTGTGGCCAAAACATAGCGGGAATTTGCTTATAACTCACAAACTCTTTATTTATATTAGCTTTTTAGTTTTATCCCCTTCAAAGTAATTCATCTGGATACACTTGTGGCAACGTTTTTTTTTTCAAAACATACTGCAAAGTCTTCTTCCGGTACAGCCTTCAATTCGTTCTTCGTTTCGGTTTCTATCTCCTCCAAAATCAAAGATCCAAAACTGCCAAAAAAGCATTTGGAAATTCATAGTGTACGACGGTAATCAAAGAAAAGTGTCAAGTGTCAAGTATCAAGTGTTAATGACCTTGTTTTTAACTAACTTTGGTTTTTTAGATTTCTGCTAACCTTCAGCACGAATGATCGGTCGTTCCCGGATCGAAAGGTTAGATCCAAGTCCCAGTAACCAGCCATAGTTGCGTTTCTTTTTGTGTTGATAATCGAAAAGCATTGTTTCATACACTTCAACGCGACGCGGTTTTTTGCTGACATTGAGCGTTTTTGGCCCCAATCGACATTTCACTTTTCTGATGCCGGAATGGTCACTCAAAGTGGATTCCACTGATCTTCTTGATATGTCAACAAGGTCAGTAAGAGCTTGGATTGTCAATAAACGATGTTGTGATAATTTGTGGATTCCCAGACGAAAGAATTCACCGTCTTTTGAAGCCAACTAATTAGTCATCCAATTTCGACTTACTCGTAGGATACGAAATGCTGCTCAGCCAATACCTGTCCCATCTGTGAAAATAGATGATATTCGGAAGGGGTCAAGTCTGGTGAATAAGGCGTGGGGATAACAGCTCCCATCCAAGCGATTTGATAGTATCCGGAACCAGTTTTGCTTTCTGGGTTCGCATGGAGGCGCCAGGTTCAGTGGTCATTGAGCCCCACCTGGCGCCTCCATGGCGCACCAGAAAACGCGGCATTTTGGCCGTTTTTCGGTTCATGGTTCAAATTGATGTTGTGATCTCGATCTTGTGTTACACCACATCTTTCTGGTGCCATTAGAACGTCCTTTTTTGGCCTCGCCATTGCCATTTTTAAATTTTTTAAACCGCTTAAAGCACTGCGATATTCCAAAAACAAGCTCTGACAAGTATTTGATGCGATTCTGAAGCAGTTTTCTTCAAGAGGTAGCAGAAAAACAATGATCTCAGACATTCAGACACAAAAATTGGCATGGTCTGACCCTTTCAAAGATCGGTTGCAAACTAAAATAATTTTTTTTCAACCTGAAATCCTTTTCCTGATGTCAAAACATGGTTATATTGCCAAAAAACCTGAATAAGGAGGACAAAATTTACGGGTAGAGCCATCTTTTTAATAGTCCGTTTTTTAAGTATACAGGTTTTAAGGGTATAATAGAACTGCGTTGGTGTTTAACTTTAAGTATTTTAACGTACAACTCGTTTACAAAAGGACCCGTATCGCAAACACCAATTAGCATTTTAACGTACAACTCGACATAGATTTTGGTGACAGGGTTGCCAACTTTGAAATAAAGTTCCCGTTACCCCTTTGGCCACAGTGTTATGCACGTTGGACTAGCGTTTGGCAGCAAAGCGTAAAGTGGTCCACGAGACCGTGCCAAAGTTCAACGACGGCACCATTAACCACTCACCCGTATCCTTCTTATTGGCGCTTTTGTCGTAGCTAATGATTTCTCGTTTTCCGTAAATTCCGCCACCAAAATGCGTACGTACTCCCCGTTTGACGCTCGTATCTTCTCAATCGTTTGTTTCCTTTCGGTACCGGGGGTTTGTGCGGCGTAACATGGTCCATGTATATCCGTTAACCATCCTCCAGCCACATTCATCCACATCCACTTGTAACACTCGCGCCAGCTCGCGACTTAAATACGTTTTGGGCGTTTGAAAGCGCTCTCCTGTTCCTGTTTGATGTCCGAGCCGAGCTGTGAAGGAGAAAAGTCTAGGGCAGCCATTTTGCTCTTTTGAAATAAAGTGCATTCCTGGGCACCGAGAACGCTGTGGCCACTCGTAGCCGAGGGCAAGTGCCCGGAAAGAAGCAGCCCGACGCAGTGACACGTTCTGGGTCCGGATTCCTTCGGCGCTGTCGATCGATATCGGTTTCGGTTTCCCGACGCCAGACACACACACACCAACACTCATTACTTAAGACCCTGTCGTCCCCCTCGCCCCCGCCCCACCCCCGCCCACAGAAACCGGAAGAAACCCGGAGAGCCGCCCGCTAGAGGCCCGCAGAGTAATGATGTTCTATTGTTTCTCTCCCCTTTTCTCTCTCTCTCTCTCTCTCTCGATTCTCTTCCGGCTCCGGTTCCGTTCCGTTCCGTTCCGTTTTTCGTGTCCGTGGGTCTTGACCGCACGCGTCTCAATGAATTTCCTTTTCATGCCGCAACCTGGGGCTATCCACCCTCTCAGCCACCGCGACCGAGCTCGAGCCCCTGTTCAATGACTGCGAGCCAGCGATGGAGAAGCAGCAGCAGCAGCATACCGAAAAGTAATGTCCTTAGCCTGCATTCCATGTCCTCCCCACTCCGTGCCCTCTCGATGAGGTCCCTAACGTTGGTTCGATATCCTCCATTTCCACCGGCAGGCGCGACATGGCGCGTGTGGTCGAGCAGAAGGTGCGGGCGCTGCGCATTGAGAAGGAGAAGTTTGGCTTCGAGCCGGAAGGGGGCGAGCGGGCCAGGGCCCAGGCCAACTCCGGCATCGACAACGCCTGGTACAAGGAGGTGCTGGAGCTGCGGAAGAAGGCCGGCGAGTACCGGGTAAGTGGCTGCTGGCCGAACTGCTGGTGCCTCCATCGAATGCTCATCGGATTGTCTTCCACAGAACCGTGGTTGGGGCGTCGAGATGAATCCGGATCTCTTCAACAAGCAGGTCGAGCTGTGGGACCAGGTGTCCCGCCGTAGCTCCCTGAGTGCCCTCTCGTTGGCATCCAGCGTACGGTAGGTTCGGCTGAGGACCGGAGTATATAGTCGTAATCCGTCGTAATCCCGCCTTCCGGTTCCGCAGGCCAATTACGAAGGAAGAGAAGGAGAAGGAAAACAACAAGAAGAGTTCGCCGACCAAACCGGCCACTCGCCGTGCCGTGCCCGGTGGGGCACGGCCGGTCGAGATCCAGAAGGCTCTGCCCGAAGGGCTGAACTTCTCGGCCGCCGGCGCCACCAGCAGCCGCAGCCGCAAGGAGGCCATCCGCCACCACCTGGAGCGCACGACGGGTCCCGACGTGGAGGATGGGGCCCTTCTGCCGTCGCCGACCCGTGAGAAGCTGATGCCCACGATACCGCGCTCGAAGGCCGACAGTCCGCAGCGGGGCAGCCCCTCGAAGACGGCTCTCTCGCGGCACGGAAGCCCCCAGAAGGGAAGCCCACAGAAGAGCAGCCCCAAGAAGGTGTCCGGCAAGGGTAAGCACGTCGGCCGAACCGGCATGTAAGGCCCCGAGGATGCTTACTCTACACCCTCTGTCTGTCGTCCGCAGGCCGATCGCAGTCCGTCGGACCGGCCGTCGCCGGGGCCGAGGGCGGTGCCGCCGGCGCCGGCGGGGCACCGGGATCTCCGAAGCGGCAGATCCGCTCCGGCAGCACGGTGGCGTCCGCGACGGCCGCTTCCACCGCGAAAACGCACAAGAAGACTCCGACGTCGGCGACCGCGCCGGCCATCGCGCACAACCCGCCGCACGCCGGCCCCCAACCGGAACGGAGACCCCGCCCGAGTGAGTAGCGATAGGCCGGCTCCGTGGCCGACCGACCGACCCGACCGGAGGGGCGGGCGGTCGCAGCGAGCGAGGACGCGCGTGCCGACGTTGTGTGCTAGGTTTACGTTCCGTTATTACCCTTTTCCGTTTCCTTGTTCTGCTAGCTGCGCGTTCCTTTCCGTTTGTTGCTACCAGTTCCGTCCGCCACCGTTTCAGGCGCTAGAAACCCCAGCCCCCCTCGTTTTAGGCGTAGCTCCGTTCTTTCGCTGTTGTTCGTCCATTTGAAGTTCTCGTACCTTGCTCCCGTTCCCCTCGTTTTGTTACCTATACCTTTCTGTGCCATGTATTAGTGTGTGTTGAAGAACCACCTGCAATTGGCTAACAGTGATCAGGATCATGCCCCAGGAAGTTCTTAGAATACTTGTAGCATAGAGACCAAAAGAGAGTGGCGAGCAAAGAGAATCGACCAGAAACAGGTCCAGGAAACCCGAACGCTCGCCGCAGGGCACAGGCTGGCGCGAGACGCTGCCCTTCGCACACCGTTTGCCCTCCGGCGGGCCATTGGCCTCGTTGGTAGCCGCCGCTCGTTGAATGGGTGTAGTTCGTCATTGTAGTTGTATGTTTGTATCGGAGCCACCCGAACCGAACTCGCCGTCGAATGCTCCAAAAGCCCCCTAGAACAGATGAGTTTTCCTCTTTTTAGGTAGTACTAGACACCTGATCGATGTCGTGTAATGTTCCGTAGCTGAAGTAACGTTGGTGGATCGCAGTTTTAGAATAGAATGCCCTTGTACTACACACACCACACTACTCAATCGTGGCCCTGACTTTTCCTAAAGAATCTCGGAACGGGTAACAATATCCTCCAAAGTGGTAGACTGTACAAATATTACGTCATCGATAAAGTATCCACACAAAAAGCTTGGGAAGCGGAACAATTTCGTGAGCTTTGTGCCAAAATTTTCCATTACTGTCTCTTGAATGCTTTTGAATTCATTTTATTTGATTGGTAATTTGAAACAGCTGCCGGAACCCCATGGCTTCCCCATGGCTGTATCTAGAATAGACTTTCGTAGACACGATGTCGCCACAACCTTGATGTTGCTGGTGAACTTCTTTCTGAATCGCTTCTCTCAATCTGGCTACGAATAGCAAGCAACCGGTCATAACTAGACCAACTTTTCCAGCGGACAATCTTTCCGGAAACAAAATCATTGAGATTCAGGAAGTTGCATCAGTTCAGAACCATAAGCACCTCGAAAGGTTTTCCTGCGTTTGTGCTGTGTTTTAATTTTTTCCGTTTTATGTTCTCTATTTCTCAGCTGTGGAAATGTACAGTGATGGTTAGTGAAACGATTTTATGAAATATGAGGAGGAAAAATTTAGTTTACCAAAATTCATTCAAAAACATCGATTAAGCCGCGTTTGTAATAGTTCTGTCATTTTTGAAGATCAAAAGTTCAGACAAGTTTATTGCGAAGCAACGTGCTATGCTAAAGTCCTCAAATATTGTTGTAGGCCGCTCTGGGCATTGTGTTGGACAGTCTAAAACCTGATTATAATCATCCTCGAGATACTGCATTACTACTTGTGACTTGTGGATTGGTACATTATCCTGTTGTAGGGTAAAGTTCTGGCCAATAAGACGTTTTCCTTAAGAAATGATAACTTATTTTATCAGATTTTAGTATGCTATTGAGTCAACATGACCCAGAAAAGTAACTGATTTGCGTTTTTGCTATGCTGGAAACTTGTGAATCGTTTCCCGCTTGTAAATTGTTTATGATACGTAACGTTATTATTACTTATAAACGACTAAAGTTACTCTGGTTGTCTTAAAACTAAGCAAAATGAACGAATTGGATGAGAAAACCCGAAAACTTTAACCTCAAAGCTGCAAAGACTTGTACGAATACGAAATTAAATCATCATACTTTTAGAAGGCTCAACAACATCTCTCGAAGAGATACCCATATTTTCGCATATTATGCCAATGTTCATAACCTTTGTTCCGCTAGCCACCATATAATCGGAAATGTAATCCGTCTTAGAAGTCCTCATTTGGCAAACGCAAACGCTCGGATACTTCATCTTTGGTCAAATAATTTACACGGCACCAGGCGCCTCCATCGCAGGAACTGCACAAAGCCATGCTAATCAAACGCCGTCCAATGAAGACAATGCTGGCGGCTGATTACTTCCCAATCTTCTTCCGTTACACGCTCGGTCTCTCGCTCTTCCTAGTTTCGCTCTCTCGTCAGGGTCCTTGGGTTTGGTTTGGGTCCATTCGTTTGATGTTTCGCTCCCCGCTACACGCTACAGTCACAGCCCACCGGACCACGGACCGCAGCTCATCTCCATCATTAATCTTTCGATATCATTCTTTTCTTTCTCTTCCTCGCTGTGATCCGTTGTGTTCTTGGTACTGGGGGGTCACCACACGTACCCTACACCCACACTGACACACCGCGTTACCCGGTTTCCGGTTCGGTCTCGGTGTCCGTCCGTCCGTCCCTGTCCCGGGCCCTCCCCGGTTGGTGCCCGGTTCGCTCGGGCCTTGTCTCACCATATCACCGTCTCTCTTACTCTTTCACTGTCTCTCTCTCTCGTTCTCTCTCTTTCTCTCTCTCTCTCACTCTCTATCTTTCTATCTGTTTCTATTTTTCTCTTCAATATCCTTCAGCGTCCCTTTCCACCACCAATCATTCTCGCTCGAAAAGCAGCACGCTGCCCGCGAGCCGCCTCCACCCTCCGCATACCACCGGCATTCTCACGAACCTCACCAACAACAATCATCTTCCCAATGCATCACCATCATCATCCGCTGCCGCCGCCACCGGTGCCCCGGTAGCGAGCGCTGCCGCCCGCGCCAAGCTCTCCCTGGCCACGGGTGGTGGGCTGGCTGGCGGTAGAAGGCAGCCGGCCGGCCAGATGTCGCGGCCAACGAAACCCACCAGTCTGGCCAGCGACTCCTCCGCCCCTTCCTCCGCGTCCAGCACGCTGAGGAAGCGGGCGCGGGTGGCCGCCGCTAGCGGGGGCGGCGTGGGCGCTGGTGGCCGGGGCAGCGGCGGCACCGCCGCCGCCAGATCGGTCGAAGCGGACAAAACAAAATTGCCCACCGGAAGTAAGTAAGCGCAGCAGGAGACCCAGCCGGGGTCGTGTGCCAATTCGTCGTGTGAACGTTTTCTTGTTTGTTTTTGTTTTCCAATATTTTGTCCTCGTTTTGCGAGCCACGGTCCTATGTTACTCTTTCTCTCTCTCTCTCTCGCGCGCGCGTGTGCCTCTCTAACTCTCTGTCTCTCTCTGTCTCTTTCTCTATCTATCTTTCTGTCTGTATCGTTCTCTTATGTCCGTTTCTTTGGCGCTCTTTTCCTTTTTCGGCCACAATCGTTTTGTTTCTTCTATTGTTTCCCTTCCTAGCTCCCTAGGCGGGGCCCTCGTCTGACCTCGTCTGATTGGGCCAGATGCTTTGCTTCCGACACTACACTCTAAGCCACTCACGATCGCGATCGCGCTCACCGTAAACGTATTCGAGTGCCGGGCACTCACACGGGCGGCCACCGTGTGAGCGCCCGTCACTCAGCCGGCCACCATAATGCTTCCGGAGGCGCGCACTAGGCTCGCATCGATGTTGTACATACCTATATCTGTCAGACGCCTTCTAGATGGTTGCTTTGGTTTTCGATCCTCCTCGTAGCGGACTTAAGCCCCGTTTACACGTAGCGATATATCGCTGCAATGCCTTGTATCGATTAATCGCAGCAATATATCGCAGCCAAGGTGGAGCGTCTACACGCCACGATGTATCGTTGCGATTTGCAATCGCAGATCTCAGTGTCATGGAAACAGCCATGGAAGAAACACTGTGTTTGTCTGCCTTTGGATTTTGCGTTTCGGTTACAAAGCAAAAAATAGAACGTACCAAGAGTACTAATCGGTCACGGTGGTCAAGGGAATGGCTTTTAAAGCGAAGCCATTATTCTCACGTTAAACTTTTGCTTTAAAAACATTCAAAACAACATGCCAAACCGCCATCAACACACGCACACATGTCTATCCACCGTCAGCACACGCACACATGTATGGAGATTGGACCGAAATTGATGCTCGGCGCATTCAATTTTTTTGATCTGCCAATCTGGTCGTATACAAGCAATTTGTTCCTTTTTTGCTGTTTACACGTAGCGATATATCGTTGCAATTGGTTTCATACAAGGCATTGCAGCGATATATCGCTGCGTGTAAACGGCCCTTTAGATTACACCTAGATGGATCCTCTGTACCAGCTCGTGCTCGCCTGTCTGTGTGTGTGTGTTCTTTGAAAACTAATACTTCTTCTTTCCCTCTTTTAATTCTCCACTAGACGTGTTTATATGTGTGTGATTTGTATTCGTTCGTGTAGTGTTGTGTGTGGTTTCAAGCTCTGTTTTGTTTGTTTCATTGGTTGCTCCTCATTAGAAACTACTTACATTAGTGTGTGTGCTCTCTCTCTCTCTCTCTGTCTCTCTGTCTCTCTCCCTATCTCTCTTTCTCTCTGTTGATAGCATCGGTAGCGTAATAGCTCCTTTTCCCGGTACCGAAGTCTTGGAGTGGAGCCGCGTAGAGGCGCTTCGTGGTGTTTGTTTTCCTTCCGTTCCGTTTCTTCGTTCGTTTTGGTTCCGTTTGTCTCTTCCGTTGGTGATCACGTGCTTTTCCGTTGTTTTCCCGGGTTCAGTTAGAGACTGTAGTCGTGAAGTAGCCGGTAGCACCGATGACGAACTCGCCGATCGCTACTAATGTCCCTTTTGACCTTTTCGTTTTGTCACTCGTTCCTGTCCTCTTGTGCTTCGTGCGCCGTGTGTCCGTGTAGATGTCGAGGATGCCGACAAGGACAGCGTTCCGGTCCCGGTGATCGCCGGTACCACACCGAGCGCGCTGCCGCCGCCGCCGGAGATCCTGGAGCAGATAATCAAATCGCCGCCGGAACCGACGCGCGTCAAGTCACCGGAGCAGATCATTATGCGTTCGCCGGACCCGGTCAACTGGACGGTGCCGCTCGATACTGGGAAAACGTTCACCGTCACGCAAAATGTTCGGGAAGGTATGGGTGACAGGATCTCCGGGAAACCCGATACGCTACGCCAGTGACTCACTTTTACCCTTTTCAGGCGATCCAATGATTCGTCCGCACAGTGAAATCAAGGCGTCAACACCAGTGGACCAGCCACCACCACCGCCACAGTCGGCACCGCCAGAGCTTTCGGAACAATCGAAAATGCCCAGTAAGTCTTGTCTTGTAGCCTTCGGTGCCCTTTACAGGCGAAACATTACGGAACAGACAATGGAACGTAAACTTCTAATTTTGAAGCATCATTCACGTTTCTCTGTAAAATACCCGTCGGCTTGAGACTCAGGATTTTTTCAAAGCAATCAAATGTTTATGTGCATGGAAATGAAACAATCTATTTTATTCAAAGTATGTGCCATCGCTAGCTATACATTTTTCCTATCTCTCTGCCAAATCGTGGATTCCCAGACGAAAGAATTATTCGTCTTTTAAAGCAAACCAATAAGTCCTATCGATGAAAAAGAATGATATTCGGAAGAGGCCAAGTCTGGTGAATAACGCGGCGAGGGATAGCAGCTCCCATGCAAATGATTTGATTGTATCCTGAACCAGTTTTGCTTTGTGGATTTCCATGGAGGCGCCAGGTTCAATGGTCATTGAGCCCCACCTGGCGCCTCCATGGCGCACCAGAAAACATGGCATTCTGGCCGTTTTTCGATCAAATTGTTTCAAATTGATCATTTGTTGTCAGTAGCGATCCGAATTAACAGTTTCACCAGGTTTAAAAGCTTGTGTTCCACCACACATTTCTAGTGCCATCAGAAAGTCCTTTTTTGGTCTCGAAATCGCCATTTTTAAATTTTTTAAATCGCTTAAAGCACTGCGATATTTCGTTAACAAACCTTGACAAGTATTTGATGCGATTCTGAAGCAGTTTTCTTCAAGAGGTAGCAGAAAAATAATAATCTCAGCAAAACGTCATTTTCAGGCACAAAAGTTGACATGGTCTAACCCTTTCAAAGATCGGTTGCAAACTAAAATAATTTTTTTTCGACCTGAAATGTTTTTCCTGATGTCAAAACAAGGTAATGTTGCCCAAAAAGCAAAACTTCTTCTTCTTCTTATTTGGCTCTACAACCGCTGCGCGGTCTTGGCCTGCACCAGAGACAATGTTAATCTCTGGTGCTCTCTCTAACATTTCATTTTTACGGGCGGGATTGTTAGCCCCGCGCCAACCCCCCTATATCACGCCGGTATCGGAAATCGAAACCATGGCCGGTTGAGTGTCAACCGATCCCGGGATTCGAAACCCGGGCCAGCTGCGTGACAGCGAAGAGCACTACCGACTGCTCTATCAGCGGGGGTCAAAAAAGCAAAACTAGTAGGTCCAAATTGACAGCTAGAGCCATCTTTTAAACATCTCGATTTTCAAGTTTTAGACCGACAGTGTTGAATGCGGTCAGCCATTTTAGAATTATCGATAATTCGGGTTTAATGTGCCTGAGTTGACAAAGATCTAAGCATATAGCATTGCTTAAGTTTTACCGTAGTTTGAAGATGGTATGTCTTGATTTTGTTGGTAAATTTCCACACATCTTACGAGGGCACTGAGAGTAGCCTCAGCTTAAGGGCCAATTCTGCCTCGTGACAAGTGAAGCTAGTTACTAGTTGGCAGTTGGCAATTGCTGATCATTGTGCCTTGTGCCGTTTTAGACACCAAACTGGAGCCCAGCTCGATCAAGGAGTCGGAAGATGAAGACGATGATTTGCCGAGATCAAAATCATCCGTTGCTTCGTCGATCAACCCAACGTCGGTCGCCATCTCGGAACCGATGACCGTTTCGCAGCCACCACCACCGCCACCATCAGCTGGGGCTGATGCTGGGCCGCAGAAGGTACTGGCTGACGCACCGCCATCGGGTGCCCCGGAGCCGGCGGCCACGGAGCCTACTACGGCTCGCTTCGACAAACCTGTACCGGGTTCGACCCTTCGCTGTTTGGACGATCCGGCGTTCGAGTCGGACATCAATTCGCCGCTGGGCAATCGAAGCGTCGCGACGGAAGTGCTGGACAAGGCCCGCGATCGGTTCGATCGCTTCTGGGGCAATCCGAACGAGAAGCCGGACGAACCGTAAGCGGCTCCAGTCGGGTCCGCCAGTCGGGAAAGGAAAGCCCACGTTGTCGCTCCTATTTCGGACACCTGCCCTGCGCAAAGACACAAGGTCGAATGTAGGTCGATGGGTGGCACACACGGGTGAGCCTTTCGCCAATGCAACGAGCGCGTAACGGAACCTAAACCACACACACACACATAGCGACACGCGGCGAGAAAATCATAGTAAACTTGACAGGGTAGTGTCGAACAGGGCGGTGGAGGGAACTTATCGAAGGGTCTAAACGTTCCATAACGATTGTTTTCCGTTGTTTCTGTGCTTTCTCTTGAAACCTTCGTCGCCGACCGCGAATCGGATGGGCGCAAAACACAACAAAAAGAAAGGAAAAATAGCCACAGACATACAGAATAGTATTGTTATTTAATGTTTAATGGAGCAGTGCGCCGTCTGCGGGGCGAGGCTTTCCTCATCTGTCTTCATCTTATGCGCCAATACTACCCGTACCAGTGTGGCCGTTCCGTTTGAACCGCAGCCGCACCATCGGTCGTCATCCTTGCCCGCAATCGCGCGCCACGAAGCGGGCCCATCCTTCGAGAAGGTCCACCAGCACCGATAACAGTTAGCAAACATCAACAGACATACACCAAGCCACTCAGCGTCTCTCTCTATCTATCTCTCAGGGAAGCCGTAAGAGTACGTTTCAGCAGCGTGTTCGGGAGGTTTCCGGCGTGCCGTCGTAGACAAACTGTATAACGAACTGGGGCGGCGTTAGGTAATCAACGAAATTTTTTATTTCAAATCCCAGACGGGACGCGATCAGTAGGCATCAGTGGTCGGCATTGTTGGCAGATCGGCCCAGATTAAACTGCCCTGCACCCCGCCCATTGAAGGTGTTCTTGAGTGGTGCGTTCGTGAAGTGGTGAAAATTAAAATGACAGGAAATGCCCCCACATTCGTTAACGACCACCACGCCATGCCGCACGATCGATGCTCTAGGCAAACAAACCTACGCGATGCCCGTGACACGGACCGGGCCACGCCACGATAATTGCATCAATAAATAGAGGCTATTAATTGCGTCCGTGTGTAAACAGCCTGCTGTGCTGCAGTGGAGCGCAGGGGGCTTAGCAACCGTTTCTCGTACTCGACCGCTAGATTCCCGATGGCAGCCATTGCCACACGGCCATTCATTGCTTTAGTTTTCATTCACGAGCAAACGGAGGGCCACAGGGAGGGGGGGAGAGGCCACCAAGCTACCGATAGAAACGCAACCGCAAGTAGTGCAGCCGAACCGTCTCAGATCAACAAATCATCATCCGTCTGCAATGTTTTACAACATTTACGAACGCGCGCCGCGGTATTTTGGGTCAATCGCTTTTTCGCGCTTTTTCGCCAGATTAGCTTTGTGAGGGATTCATTCATTCGCTTGATGTCGCTTTCGGCGTCATTCAGTTCAGTAGCCGAGCCGAGTGTGGGCAACCGCAGAAAAGGTCTGACATGAGTTTCCTGTTTCGTCGTGAGAAGCATACGGTAGCATGATAAGTAAGATACCAGCGTAGAGCAACAAATCATCAACAGCAGCCGCAGACAAACTACAAAACCAAACACCACTGGACCGATCCACAAAACCCGGGACTTCCACGGATGATCCGACCCCGGGCCTCCCGGAAACGGGCCGTCCATGATTTTGCAACATAACCATTCAGGCATCTTTGGGGCGCGTAGCCTAGGCGCGTAGAGACACTATTAGTTCGCCACAAGCGTTGGCCGTATGTAGTTCGATCGATCGACCACGAGACCACGAGGCTAGCGTCCGGTGTCTCGTTTGGCTCGCAGAAGAAATTCTTGTTCCGCATCCACGCAACAACAAAACAGCATCACACAAAAATCGCAAACCGTGCCATCTTTATTTTTCGGGAAACATTTTCACCATTAGATGATATAAGCTCTCTCGCGAAGGACGAAAAGGCGGTCAAGATGCGGCCCTCACGGTCGAACGAAACCTCTTTACAAACGCCTGTAAACTGACCTACTAATTAAGGACAACAGCCGGGGTGTCGGGGCCGGCGTCTTCTTGCTGGAGACGCGATCGCCATCGCGTAAATAACTCAAGCAGCACAGGGCAGTCATTGTTGGTAGTCGCTACTTAGTGGCCACAAAGGACCGAACAAGACACACAACAAGCATATATAGGGTGAACCGATCGAGGATAATTGTCACGCACGTGATGTACGCCACCATAACTTACACACAACCGCTTTCAGCACACACACACGATGAAGGACACGATGAAGTCAGGCACCGACATAAACATTTATTGACAGAAGGGTGGACGGTGGCCGTAAACTCTAGCAAATTGCAAGGCACCTTGTTAGCCACTTTTAACCAGAACAGTTTTCGTACCATTGTCATCGCCGGAAGTCAACTCAACGATCGATTCCGTTAGTTGATGCACGGAATCGCAGTGGAACGACAGGGTCATGTGGCCTGGGACTGTTTTGTCGCATCCGAGAGAGACCGGCGTCGCTCGGGAACCGTGATACCACTAGACACAACTGCGCTCCGAAATTATGGACGAACTAATAAGAAAGTATTTAACACAACCAAAAACACACTACACACACATAGTGGGCAGAGGGTGAGTTGATGCTGATTACTACTCGATAAGAGACAAAGAAAAGAAACAAACTTACAAACAAACAAAAATGTAACACGTAAAAACGCTCTATGTATAAGCTCTATTTATCCGATTGTTGCTGTGTTGCGTACCGCCTGTGTTTACTGTTTTCTGCCATTGGTTACGATGAACACGTTGTGCACAATCTCTGCATCTCGTTCGCCGCTTCTCACTCGCTTGCTGGTTTAGGACTGCGTTGCCGCGACGCTTAGGTGCGAACTGCAAAAGGTAGTTTTGTTATTTGAGATACTTGAACTGTTCGATTGTGGAAGTAGAGGAAACGCGGCTCAACCGCGCGTCGTTAGTGATGTATAGAGGAAACCAAGCATTAAACGAGCCACCCCGACAGGGGGTTGGCATTTATGTCATAAACTTCATGCTATAAACTGCTGCGAGCAATTGCGAAAAGAAAAAAATGCTTCTACTTTGTGCGACAAATACGTTTACGACTGTTTTCCGACACAGATAGACTTGCCGGTTGCGAGAATGTTTACGGAATATTACAATTATGTGCCGCCGCAGAACTGGGAGCAGCTAACGAAGACGACGATAACACACACAAACGAAAATTGCTAGGAATGATGATAAGGAACGATTGTGATTGATGGTGTGGGGAAAATTTATACGAAATTTTACAACGGAACCGTTCTTTTGATAGACGATTATGTTGAGAACAGGGATTGATCGGGGAATCGTGCCGCAGTTGGGCTGCAGGCCAGGTTGTCGGGGTGTGTAACCGGTTAGGTTATCTATGTTATCGGTTTTATATTGGCTTGTGAAGGGGCGAAGGACAGTTTCTAGGTGGGGTTGAACAATTTAGTGGACGTGTAATGCCAGTTATGCAACGTAATGGATACAATATTGATTATGAAATAAACACTAATACTCTCTTTACGATGCTTAACGGAAAATTAGAGGGGGAAAAGGTGACCATGGCTAGTGCAACGATAGGAGTGACCCGTGCCGATGCACCGAAACTGCGGTGTGATAGATGCGCATAGGAAACCACAAAAAACAACACAAGACACAACTACACCAAAACCATTGCTAATCAGTTGGTACAATTCGCGACAGGAAACACAGCTTCTGTGCTGCGAAACAAAGGAGTGAAACTATGTCAAATTTGATGGCCGACACTAAATTGTTTAACGATACCCCTTTGACCATTGACTATCGACGGCAAGTGGGTCGCATTCATTCGAACTGAACTCGTAAAAACCGTTGTTTCCGAACACTGAAATTACAACGTTCTGCATACGAAGCCATCCGCGGCAGTAGAACGAAGGAGAACTATTTAAAATAAAGGCAGCAAAACGAATTACCATAACACACACACAGAATGCAGCAGAAATACTTCAATTTACCACACAGTCCCGGAGGCATCACTGACGAGACACTCGAGACGGAGCAAATAAAACAAAACGAAAATCGTCACTCGTCATAACATTGCAAACCAAAATTCACAGAACCGGAGTTACGATTATGTCAAGTCTAGATTTTAAAATTCAATACAAAATATTAAAGGAAAACTGAACCAAGTATGAAAAAGAAGAAAAAAACACATAAAACTGTTTCGACCATTGCGTTGGACATCCGAAAGTCGGTCGTTTCTTCGCTTTTCGCTTAAAGCAATTTTTGAAGTTCTCCTCAGATCTACCGATCTGAGTTCTGCGACACTTCCTACTTTAATTCAATTACTCACAATGCGGGCATCATCAAGTCGTTACATGTTTGGCTTAAAAATAAATCAACTTTCAGTACCGGCTCGCCGGCATTGCCGGTCCTCCAGACTGCGCCAGACACCGGATCATGTAACGTTCGGAATCCAACAATCAGATCACGACAGACGTAGGTAGGTAGCACACCCATACACACACAGCCCCCGTATGCGGTTCCGTAATATGGTTGCGTATGCGTTCAACGTAACACTGTTTAACACAATCAGGCATCGGCAGGATGAAAGAAACGATGATTTGCTCACACCTTGTGGGGTCGTTTTTTCCACTTCTCTCCCACTTTCCGGCTTTCAAAGCTCCGGCCTAACTTTCTTTATGAGGCTCACACTCCCACCGGTGGTGGGCCGCCATTCGCGAACCGAAACCGCTTTTGGCGGAAATGGGATTCGCCAACTTTCGCCCAATACCCAAAACCGATGATGATTGACTGTTGGTGGGGCGCGCCGAAGCCGAAGGATTTCTACCGGCACTACCGGTACCGGCATAAGAATTTGGCACCGGTTACCGGAACGTGGCTTTGGGGCCTATTTTCAGCAGCACACAAAACCTCCGGCTCGGTGGCCCACGCACCGTTTTGGGAAACCTTTTCCCATCGTAATTGTGGGCTGCGGTTTGCGGTGGAAAGCCGTCGCACTTGATGAAGGGCTTTTTTTTTTGGTGCGGACGAAGCCGAAGAAAACCGTTTTTCATTGGCAGCGGCTTACTTTCCCATCTGATCTCGCTCGGCGTTCTAAGTATGAGGGTAATGAGCTTGAAGCCAACGAAGCGATATTTTCCGGCCAATAGGAAAATAGTTAGGTGTGCGTTAAATCACTCAACCTTACCGTTACCGTTCACTGTTAATAAGATAAATTATAATTAAGTACTCTCAGTACTCTGTAACTACAATCAGTACTCTGTAACTACAATCACGTTTGAATGTTGCTAGCGATAAAATAGTGTCAATCACTATCGATCGACTGCGATTCCTCACGTATCAGCAGTGCAGACTTTGGCGAACACTACAGACTTCTGATTCCAGACGAACAGACACCGGCGTCTAAGGATTAACATGAAAAGCAGGACAGAGCGACATTCAAAATTGACGAACGATGAAGCAGTAAAGGCGAGGGCAGCCCATACACGTCACGACGAGCAGCGCACCATGTTGCCGAGGGATGGGGGACACTTGAAGTTCTTCCAAGACCTCAGTCTCACCCAATTCCGGCATCCCCGGATGGCTATCATCCATACTCAAGTGATCAATTATTAACCACCACCCAGCGTCCGCAGCATCTGCCGCGCATCCTTCGGACGTCGTCGCCGCCGCCGCCGCCGCTACTTGACAAGCATCTCGGAAAACCCGGGAAACCCTGGTCTTAACTTTTTAACCAATCTGCCCTCCACCTGCCCTCCACGAAACGTGCCGTTTTCCGCGCTGTACGTTCATTGAAAGTTAATTAACAATGATTTTCTCGACTCGCTGATAAAGTAATAGTCCCCTGAGTTCCTCGTCGGTTTCGGTTCGTGCGGGATCGGGTTGGTAAATTTTGTCGAAATTAAAATGGGTCAAATATGCGAATTTATTGGAACCAGCGGATCAGCCCGTCCGCCGTGCTCCATCGGTCCCAGCCGTTCCCAGGACCGTAAAGTGCCGTAACGTTCATTCACCGCGGCACGACAATGAATGAAATGTTGAGATTTCCCATTCCTTGTCCGACCGTGCGAGGGAGATAGCTGCATTCTGCGGCCTCGAGCCCGTCGAGTGCGCAAGCTTTCGCTGGAAGCATCCCCGTTCGAGCTCGAATTTCTGAACTACTCGACCGCGGGAGTTTGGCGCGCGCCCGCCGACCGTGCCGCCGGGAGCCGGGATTGTCAGTCCGTCGTTGGCCAGGCTACTGAACGGTCGCCTTCCGCCTGGATACGGCTTCCGGTTGTGTGCGCGACAATGGATCCTCGACCGGCCGACCGATTGATGTGGTGACATTAGGCGATCGCAATTACACCGTCGCCGGCTCGTTATTGCGCCCCACGGCGCGATGAGGCGAATTGAGCGGGTTGGGGCACCCAAGAGTTAATCATTGCGTGTTTGTGGCTGCTGGCAAATGTTATTAGTGGCAACCTGAGTGTGTGTGTGTGTGTGCGGGGGTCGTCAGTTTTAACGACCAACCTCCGAAAACTGATGCTGGTGATTCGGCGAGCGGCGCCACGCTCTAACCCTAACGATGGTCGGCCACCGGGACCGGCTGTGTAATGAACGACATTGTTAGCCCTGTTAATACCATCGCATCGATTCGCTGTCAGCAGGATGTCCTGAACACGGATCAAAAACAATAGTTCACCAAGCGGAGAGTAGAAAGCACCGACGGTACCTGCCGCGAATCGCAATAGTCTGACGATATGGATGAGATGAGGATTTGATAAACTCATAACCGTTATTGCTTGTTATTAGCATTACTGCTACGGTGAGGTCGGATCCGAATGTTGGGTCGTTTTATTTCCTGGCGAAAGGGAGAAAAAAAAAACGACGAACCGGCCGACCGACCGACGGAATTGGGAAGTACTCATGCGAGAAACGTAAGACGTTGGCCGTGTGAAAAATATTGCTCACGGTGCCCCACTTCAGCAACGCATCCGAAATATTAAACATGGATTCAAACACATTGGGACTAGCCGTTCGGGTGAGTATTTGAATTTATGAATATGGAAATGGTGAACCTATTTTAATTTAAAAGAAATCGGTGGAATCGACACAGCGGAAGCGTAGACCCTCCCTGCAAACGTGGAGGATTCTGCAGAAGATAATAACAGATTTTCTGTTCCATCGTACATTCGTTAAGAAAGTTTATTGTACAATAGAAGCTGTGGTTTTTTATATAAAGATTATAAAAAAGCAATGGCTTTGTACTAACACTGAATTTCCACATCAGGGCACTCTCAGGTCTGCTTAATTTTTATTGGGAAACAAATAAAAATTGCTTACACTCTGCCGTGCTGAATAAAACATCTCACGCGTGAAACGAATAGAAAACATAAAACAAAGCTAGACGAAACACGCTGCTCGAAGGATTCGAAATAACTGGGAGGTTTTGTGGGAAAACAATAAAACAGCCCTAAAGAGCGCTCCTTCAAAAGCAAAACGTTCGTCACACTGCTGCTATGACCTTTGGTGTGCAGTTGGCCGGATACTTTCACTAGGGGCGTAATCCTAAATCCTCATATGAAAGCCCCAGGGCAATAAAGCAACGTGTCCTGCCTTGGCGCCGCACACCGAGCTCAGAGAGCTATCACACTTTGGAACATCCCTTCCGACGGATGTTGTTCTACCTTTTATTGATTTCATTAAAAGTAATTTAGTATTCGAAGTTGCAATAAACTATAGATGAGTACTATGAAAACGTTTAGTGTTTAATTAGATTGTCTCCATAGCAGCACTTGGGCGGTTTGCAAAAATCGCTCAACGTTAGAATAAACCAATTCGTGTGTGTGTTCGTTATATCTTTTTAATTATGTTAATTGCGACATAAAATGGATACTTTATCCCAACCAAGCCGAATCTGTCCATCGTAAACAGCTTTGATTCCTTTTTTTGTCATTGCGCGAAATGTTCCTCTTTCTGGGGCGCTGCCTTTCTTGAAGGCAACTTTCGTTACCTTGGACAATATACTAAATGAAACCCTTTCAACTTTCTTTTATGTTACTCTTTGGACCCAATATAATACATGTACTCTTAGTAACGGGTCCTAGTTTTTTTTAATCAGTCTAATATTGGCCCTTTTATAGCGTTTTCTGTGAGCCAATCTTATTAATTGGCCCCGGGGTGGAAAAATTTGGTGTTGTTGACATACTTACTTGTCATATAGGGTGACGTGCATAAAGTTGCAAGTGTACAATGTAGAACCAACTCTAGTTTCCTTCTAGTTAGCTTCTGAGTAAACTACATCGAAACTTAACATACTAGTTTTTACACATTTTCTATGTTCCGGAGTCCAAGCGTGACAGTTTCCATTCAACATTGTGCAATTTCACCAACAGAAATGAATTGAGATTCGCTTTTAATCTCTGAATTTGCCCGAAGGGTTTCGTGTGATATTAAACTACCATAAATCAAGTGTAACAAAAATTCTTTGAAAGCAAATAATGAAATGCAAAAGGTTTCCCAGCTTTCACGATAGTCGAAACCGACCCGGATCAGGACCTTTCTTTCTTCGGGGATGACCGTCACTTTTATTGGAAAAGAAATATCGATTGCCAGAAAGGTTTTTGAGTGTAGACGTACGTGTTTCTTGTGCGCCTTGCCTTGCCTTTCCGGTTCGATGTGTTTTGTTTTCTGCAAAATACTAAATTGAAATAAATTAAAACACGTTATCAAAATTGCCAACGAATCGTTGTCCGTAGGAGACGTGCTTTAGATTGTTTTGTGCCCTTTCTTGGTAGAGAGAGAAAGAGAGCACAAATGTTACACAAACATCAATTACATGGACAAACTTTCGACGAATCCTAAAATAGATTATCTCTGATTACAGATCGAAGATTTACTTTTTTCCTTTTACCACCGTTCGCTTGAGTTCGCGCAATCTTCAGAAAGCAACTCAAATAAACACAAACGCTGAGGACCATTCGTTCGATGCTAATCTTGAATATTCAATGGGTTGTGCTTAAACTGGATATCGGGAATATTTTGACCAGTGCATTAATTATTCAGCGAAGAGAGCTGTAACAAAATTTTAGTCCAGATACACCAGCGACGTTTAGTATTTTTGTGAACCTAACCGAGGCACACGCTAAACTCTCTACTCTCTTCTTGCCTCGTTATATTTATTTGGTGGTTTCATTCGGTAATCAAAAGCATCCAGAGTGTTGCAAACCATTAAGCAGCTGATTTGCGACGAAGCAAAACTTTCTAACATCAGTATCGTCGCTCGCTGCGTTTAATAAACATTGTTTACAAATTAACACGTCGTACGCTCCCCTGCGCTTATTCACTTTATTAGCCTTTGATTTCTGCTTGGTACGCGCGATGGTTCCAGATTGTTGCAATTAAGTGTATGGTCGCTTATCAGAAATGCTCATGAGGCACGTGCAAGGCTCGCCATGGCGAAAATTTAAGCCCCTTCCTGATTGGCACGATTGGATCGATTTGCGAATGACGTGATATCTTGCAGGAAAGTCCATGTAATCGCTGCCACCCGGGGATGGTCGTCCGTTGTCGTCCGTTGACGCTGCTTACTTAGTTACACATCGTGTGGGGGGATTGCATTTTAGTAGTCAGACAGTCAAACAGTTTCTATTTCCACGCCGAAGATGGCCGAAGGATTGTTACGGAAAATTGAATGGAATAAATTCGAAAAGGTGTGGTGCCTTTGCCTTTATTGTGTATTTTCACTCTATCTGTGTACTTTTGGGGTACGGTCGGCAGCGTTCGCTAAACGATGCCGTAATTCAGGTGGACATGATGCATCGTCGCCTTCGCATAAGTCTCCGTCAAGCGACCTTCGGTAAATAGCCTAACAGACCGGACATACTAGTTTTTGATAGCAGTTTGACCTATTTCATCCATGAATAACATCCGCTGCACATGCGACCCGCTGAAACGGGAAGTGGTTCATTGCCAGTCATGGCCGCGGCAGGACCGGCGCTGCACAGCGATGGAAGCGAATAATTTTATTCACTCCTCCGCAGCGCCCGCTGGTGACCAAAGGTGGCCATTGATGGCGCGAGGAAGACTTTATTACTTTACCAACCGGCCACCAGCACTTTTATTGCTATCGATGCGATAAAAGTGGCGCGCTAAAATGAGCCAATTCCCGACGGGTTTCTTTGTAGGCTGACCGACGGTCGCACTTCCAGCGGAAGACCCCGACCGGACCGGAACCGTGGAGTGGGCTGTCCGACAGAGCGCCAAGAGAGCTTTTCCACTCCGTGCACCGAACTCACAAGTACCGTTAAGGTGCTTACAGTGACATTCTGCTGCCCTAATGTCTTGTTTCCATTTCCCGTTTGCTTTGTCCTTGAGAAGGCTTTCGTATTATTTTCTTTGAGTGTTTTTCTACTTTTCAGCCGCCAGAAAAAACATCTTAAGCTAAGGTCAATAAGAAAGCGGAAAAGTGGAGCTGCACAGAATAAGACCGAAAAAGTCTCCATCTGTCCTTTCCGTTTGAGGAGATGTTATTACAACTGACAACAGACGCTGAAACTTTGACTTGCACAATCCGCCTGATCAGTGGCGCGATGGTAACACATGTCTCCTGGATTCCACTGACTGTCTTGTCCAGAACCGAGGACCAGGACTCTATTCCGTTTTGGGAAAATTGTTTTTCCTAGTACTTTGGCGGCTTTCTTTCACCGTTTATGAGCTTCACAGAAGCGCCGTGCCGTTGTTGGTAATTATGTTAGTGAATTATGACAGGAAATTAAGTTCACTCACCGTAACGGCTCTACAGCCGGCAGGCTTTTGAAAACGAATGTGGCATATGGAACTGCAGAAAAACAACACTCTAGCGACCCGACGATGGAGCGATGGAACCGTACACGGTAACATAAATTTCAAACTTAAAGCCAAAGGGTCTTTACCTAAGTTGTTCATAATTATTTTCGAGACCAGCTCCGCCGATCGAGCCACCAGAACACGACACAGTCTAGTGTTTGCTCACATAATTAACGTTTAAGTGTGAAAAACACCATGCGTCTCCATCGGGCCTTTGAAGCGCGTAAAACTAAGCGAATTTTCGGCCCAATGGTCTAGACGCCGCCGGGTTGGGTTTCCCAACCAACGGTATGCTGGTGTTTTCTACAGCATTTGAAGTTTTGAACGATGCTTCGCCCGATAGTAGCCCCATGTTTCGTTTTCCTTTCGCAGAACGCATCCATTACATCATACTCGAATGAGTGCTACTTAAGCGAGCCTTTTATTCAACCTCTCCAATTGTCCGTGAAGCATCGGAAACGGGTGATGCGCGACAGGGCTCGATGCAAATTGCCTCCAGAAAGGAATCGAGAAGAATCGAGTTTTCGGAGAAAAAGGGCTGATGGTTTGGAATTTATTATCGCGCTCTTAAGGAGCAGGAAACAAGCCTTGCGCTTTTCGGAACCGTTTCGCACTACATAAAAAGGAAAACGTGATAAAAAAGAAACGCCTAGCAGTGCACCGCAAACGCGGAAAAGCTATCAAATTTGTGCCGGTTTTGAGAAGTGTTCAAATAAGAGGCCAGACGGTGAAATGATAATGCCAACCGCAATGGGCAGCACCTGAACCTGCTAACAAAGGCCGGTTTATGCCCTTAGGCTATTCGCCCGACTGCAACACATCAAGCTATTCCAATTGTATTGAAGACATTGTAATTATGCAAAAATGATGCATAATACCTGCAGCGTTTGTTGGAGGAACATTAATTATCTCAGGATGGACTTAAGCGCCACCATCATTATTCTTTTTACCATTTTTTACCATATTAACATCATCTGTCCGTTCTCTTTCAAGGTGACTTTTCAAACGCTTCTCCAGTTCCGTTGGTTTTTCGTTTGGCCATTTTTCCTGTCACTTCTTGCGTCTGTCCTGGTAGTTGCACGCAGATTTGAAGAGTGGATTAGAACTTGATTAATGAAAACTAAGCTTTTTCTTTTAGCAACTTTTTCCGACTGCCCACTTCAGAGCTCCTGCGGCAAGCAACGTTAGGTTGTCAGGTAATAGCGTCGATCTCGCTTAGGTGTGATCCATTCGGTGATGACTGGACATGACTTACGAAAGTGCCACAAGGTCGAAGAAAAAGAAACAGACGGCAGGAATCAGGGTTAGAAGTTTTTTTATACGCCAGTTATCAACGCTAATGTGTGGCGCGATGACTCCCAGTAGATTGACCCATTTGTAAGACCACAGAGACGATCGAAATTGGGCAAAACGACCAAGAATCGTAAACAAAGAGCGAGGACACACAACTGGCATTAGAGAAGGTCAATGTTGGAAGTCACAAGTTGGAAACAAGAAAAACGAAAGGCCTTCCAAATAACTAATGCTGTCGCCAACAGCATTCGCCTAATGTGGTTTTGCTATGCTTCTGGGTGGAGCACTGTTCGGATCGGATAAGACGTAAAGGCTAATTAATTGGTGAGAAAGGGCAGCAAAGGCAAAGGAAAAACGGCGGCCATCAATCTAATCGATGGTGCTTGCTTGCACACCTACACAGTTCGAGCTGTCGGAAGGCCAAACCGCAAATTCAATTCTTGCACCGCGTATTTTAACATCGATTAATGACTTCGCCCGGTAGCGAGCGTTGACAAGGGTGGTGTTGATGTCACACCTTTATTACTGGGCAATGCATAAGAAGCACCACCGCGGGCACTCCTTTGTTGCTGAAAGCGCCCGGAATGGTGACTGAAAACAACCATTCTTTGAGGCGTTCCTTTGGATGACACTCCAGAGGCTACTGCTCCGACAGCGAAAGGATGATGAATAAGTGAACTGGGCGAAAGTCAGGCGAATCCGCTTTTGTGTTACGTGTCGCTCTAACATGTACATGTCGTCATTATAATAACACTGCGTAAACTAACTTTGCTCATTATCTGGTATCCTCAGCGCAAAATGGACTTTAAAACATGAAAATCCTTCTTCAATGTCGTGGTTTTCTTCAATTCAATAAACTTTTTCCTCTGTTCGTTTTAGTTGAAACTACAATTTAAAAAAGGATAATATCCATCCCATGTTTCGAGTTGTATGAAGAGGAACAGACAATTCTTTCCAAATTGTCCCATGTCGGTCAACATGTGAGGGTATCGAACAAAACCACAGTGCAATTAACACGGGCACCAGATATGAGATCTGGCCCGGCAGCGCAGTGGTTTTGGCAAGCTGTTATCCTGGCTTCCTTCAGAAACAAGGCACCCGTGTCCGTGTCTTGCGCTGCGTGTAAACATATGACAAAGGAACCGGGCGATAAAAACCTGGCGACGGCTGTGAAAAACCGAGCTCTCCTTATCACCATTAACAGCCATGTGACAATTGCGCTGATTGCTGCCATGTAACGTCAAGCAGGATTTCCTCCGCTGTGTCAGAAAGAAGGGCCATCAGGCAATCAGGCTGTCCCAAGGCGGCAGGCGGCAGAATTAAACCCCACAATAGTGGTTTTATGTAAATTTTGCCTACAACGTCGTAGGACTCTTGACAGGCATCCCCGGTGAAATACTATCCCTACGAGGCGGTGAATAGGCATCGAGAAGCCGGGGAATCGGAAAAAGAAACACTACTCGAAACCGACCACATTCAACATCAGTCGTCGTCAGTCGTCGTCGTCGTGAGCATAAAGCTTAACTGCAGCATTTGAGCAAATGAAACTGTCGAAAACTGTGTACCATTAACGGGCATAAAACGGGCAGATTACGCATCTTGACGGGCCGATAAAAATGGCCCGGTACGGCCACCGGGCTTAGCAGCGACCATATCCTGCCCCATCCCAGCGCACCACAGTTTAGTCTGTCAAAATATGTTAGTAATAGACGACGAATGTAATGCCCTCGGAATCATCGTACATGATTAATCTTACATTCCACCGGCGGCTATTAATAAGGGCCGCGCAGATGAGCAAAGCAGTCTGGAGTCTGGTCGTTATTATTATGATGATTATTGCCCAGCATACTTTGATTGGCTCAGGCTTAACCGTTTGGACAAAGAAAAATGTAAGCAACAACCTGTCAGTAGGCGGTGAGATGTTGTTTGGTCACACAAATGCACGGAAAAGTAACATGGGTGTCCATAGCTATGGCCAAGAAGAGATAGATTTTCCCACCGGGTCTTAGCTGGATCAGAGGGGATTTAATGATGCTCGCTTTGGGCCACCGGTGTTTCCTGTCGAGTGGGCTACAGATCGGTGATGTGGTCAAGATTGCCGATGGATAGCCACGCTGAGCATTACCGACAGTGGGTTTGCAGTTAATTAATGGCATGGCCGAAAACATTGGCAGTTTTTCGTTTCGCGATGCTAGAAGCAATCCACATGAGATAGTGTGCTCGATTTTCTGCTCTGCAACATACTGTGCCAGTCAACAGCAGGGCAACAGCAACAACATAAGGTTCATAAAGAAATGATGAAAGATAACGACACTACAGGATCTGATCAAAAAAAATTCGCGACATTTAAATTTCAATGTTTTTTGTGGTGTTAGGTTGCTACACATGTCACTCACTTGTGGTGAAAGGACGTGTTTTGGCTCATCGTGGATTTTTCTGTGCTCCAAAATTAATTGACCATGAAGTGGTAGTTTAAGTTTTGAAAACAGGATAAAGTCAGAGAGAGCCAGATCTAGGGAATTGCTGTGGCTGTGGCATCATTTGTGAGCCAAAAATTCGCGCAGAAACCACAATGAGTTAGCAGGGGTGCGACAACCAATTTTGCTTTTTCCACAAATCCAGGCATTTGTGACGGATTGCTTCGTTCGAATTACGCCTAACTTGCACGAAATATTCTTTATTGGGCGTTCTATCTTTTGGCAACAACTCATGATGCAGCACGACCCTGCAATCGAAGAAAACTGTAAGCAAAACTGTTCACTTTCGACCAAACATGACTCTTCGACGTCAACGGCTGGCAAAAATTGACGGATTACTCAAAATGGCCGAACTTTTCACCATACGCTACACTGACATGTGTAGCAACCTAATGCCACGAAAATCGGATTACGACCCGCGGAAATATGAATGTCGCGAAAAATTTTGATCAGACCTCGTATGTCTCGCCAAACATTTTAAAAACAATACCAGCCGAGAAGTAATGAAACCGGAACTGATCTGTACTGCTGATCGGTCTTTTAACTACAGGCTATGTAGCGATGTGTATCAGGAACGTTGCATAATTTAACATCCCGAGACCGTCGCCTCGGCCATATTTAAAAAAATACAATTTTCATTCCATTCCCTGCAGAGCGAGTTTAATTTCTGGTGTGTAATGTATTTCTTCTATTGCTCTCTGACTATTGACAGACTTGCCTCGGCCACCACCCGAAAGGATATCCCGAGCGGCCGCGGAACCGTCCGTTTAATTAACCCGCAGCGCGCTTCAGCATCCGGTAGCCGCCAAGCATATGAGTGAAAGCAGCATATGAGCGCGTGCCGTGGAGCACACTTCCTCATTATCCGACGGGCGACAGTTTTTCCCCGATCACCAGGCCGGTCCCGGACCCGCGAACCGCTGAGCCGTGAGATTACAGCACGTCCCGGTCACGTTCCCGACCCCATGACCGATGGCCGTTCGTTTCGGTTTACGGCTTAGAATTTGTTTAATCAAACTGAAACGAAATACCTCTCACACACACAACCCCAGCGCGCGGCTCCGTACGTTAGGCAAGGGGTGGTAGGTGTCGCCACTTGCATCCAGCTAGGGGGATGCGGTTAAGGCCAGCGACGTCCGCTAGTTCAAGCGAATGTGGATACCGAGAACGGACAGACGTAAAAAAGGCACAAAGTACGATAGGGATATAATTTAAGCAAGTGTGTGTGTGAAGCTCCGTTACCCACCGAAGCGAGACCGATCCGCAGGAAAGCCGTTGGCAAAAAAAATATGGCCATCAATGGCGGAGCTGCGGCCACGACTGCTGCGTCGATAGTGATCAACTGTACGGCATCGCTGGCCACCAGTTACCAGGAGCAGTACGTCAGCGTACAGTTCAGCGATGGCCTCCAGCGTCTGGACGAGCGTCCGGCCCTCGCGGCATCGGTGCCCGGCTGTGCCCGCGCCTGCCTGTCGTGGAAGAAGCTGATTCTGGTGGCCCTGTTCTGTCTGCTGATCGTCATCACCGTCGTCGGCAACACGCTGGTGATACTGTCCGTGCTGACTACGCGTCGGCTCCGGACCGTCACCAACTGCTTCGTGATGAGTCTGGCCGTGGCCGACTGGCTCGTCGGAATCTTCGTGATGCCGCCGGCCGTTATCGTGTTCGTCGTCGGTACGTCCCACCGGGTACGCCCCGTGCTGCGCGCCGGATCCTTTTCCTTCCCTGTACACACATTCTCGCGACACTGCGAGATATTTCGCGGTGCCTCCACTAAATTTTTGGCCATTTTGTTTATGCATGGACGGCATAAACTTCCGAATCGGTAGATTTTCCGCTCGCTGAGCAATTTCGGTACCGGAACCGTTTCTCACGTAACAACGGTGGTTTTTGCTTTACTGCGATCCATTACTTTCGAGCTTGTTGTTGTTGAGAACGACACGATGTTTTCTTTTTCTGCGAAAATACCTACCAAAAATGGTGCCCCAAAAGAAAAGCGACACACACACATGATCGTTCGGTCTATTTTCGACATGCTTGAAGTGTATCGGATTACTTCCTGGGCACGGACACGCGTTTCTAGCGATTTCCAGCGATGCTGTCAACTCGGTTTTCGGTCCCCGGGGGCCACGATTTTCCGAAATCTTGATCGATGGCAACGGGGGTAAGAATGTCGTACGCCTGCCATCTTACATAAAATCCTGCGATCCCTTATTTCACAGCCGTGCGTGGTCCATCTAAGACACCGCGCACTTATGCCGATTGCGCAGCCTTCGGTTCGGTTCGCGGGAAACATTCAATTACTTCCAAATGCAACCAACATTGTGTGTGCGAAGTGGAAAAACGGACGTTACGTCTGACGGGCGGTTCTTTAATGGGAACCAAGAACTTCGCCTTCCCTGAAGAGACCAATCCGAATATGTGTATCTATTTGTACATCGTTGTTTCCACGTCCTACGAGGAGCAAACATGCCCTCAATCTTTCGCCGGGCGCCGTGGGAAGCTCATCCGCGGTCCATCGCATCGGGCCATATTTGCTATCCGGCGACTCCGGCAACGAAATGGGGGGCCGTTCGAACCCCTCGCCATTCTCGAAAGTTCATTACTCGGAGGGCAAACAAAATTAGTGGGAAATTCTATGCCGTTGCGCAAATTGGCTCAACCCTCGCGTAGCCCTACCGTCCTGAGCCTGAGTCGCGGAGTTGCGGAATTAAAAACAATCCAACGAATAAACACGTCGAATTTATTGGTTGGTTCGCCGTGTAAACCTCCAAAACACTTTCACTCGGCAGCCGCCTTTCCCCCTTTTCCACACATGCCAACCCGTGCCCCTCTGATGCTTCTCTCTCAACCATCCGCAGAGTCCTGGCAGCTCGGGTGGATACTGTGCGACATTTGGATATCGCTCGATGTGCTGCTCTGCACAGCCTCGATACTTAGCCTCTGCGCCATCAGCGTCGACAGGTATGGGTTGCGGGGCTTGTGAGACCACCCGAAGGACCGATTTCAAGATTTGCTTCTTTGTCTTCGCAGGTACCTGGCGGTCACACAGCCACTGACCTACTCCAAGCGGCGGCGCTCGAAGCGCCTAGCGCTCGTGATGATCTTTATCGTCTGGCTCGTCGCGCTGGCCATCACTTGCCCACCGATTCTCGGCTGGTAGGTATTTCCGGCAAGCGATGATGGTCGATGACAATTAGGCTCACAGGCTCACGGGTCGCTTCGTTCGCTCCGGTGCCGGCTGATGTCACCACACGATCGCCGTCTGTCGTGTCGTTTATTTTTATTTCAGTCGCATTAGCTTGTCTAGGTGGGATTCCGGGCGCGATGCCGTTAACGGGGCAGTAGCTGCACGGGCTTCGCTAGTGGTCGTTACGCGTTGGTGGGCACGTGGTCACAAAATGGCGCAGCTGACGACGTCGTCCTGGTGCTCGAAACTGTCCTAAGCGGCACAAATGGTCGTAAGGCCGTCTCGGAATGGTCTCGGAAGTCTGGTCGTAAGCAGATGGTGAAAATAAAAATTATACTTAATACTTAATGGTCTCAACACAACTATGGTTTGTTTGGGTTGACCCCAAGCCACTGGACGCGTCTAGACTTACGGTTGGATCCGTTTGCCTGAGAGTACAATTTCGATTTCAAACCCCCGGTTCGATCCGGGTCATAAATCGATTACCTCCGTCAAATCGAACCGGGCCCCCTTTTTTGTGACCAGCGACACGAGTCCTTGCTGCCGGCAATTACAACCACACAGGAATTTCCCGTGGGTCCGTTCCAGCCAACCGTTGCGAGCTGGAAGCGGAACACCCTTTTAACAGAATTAGCAACCATCGCTATGAAATCAAAGAACGTGCCTTCCCAGAAATCCATCATAGCCCCACGTCCGGGCACGGGCCCCTTCGTGGTAAGGCACTGTGGTCGGGTTCGATTCGGTTTCGCCCGTTACTCACACGACCCGCGGTAACCGTGGGCCGACATGGCGTGGCGCAGAAAAATGTAATAAGATGTCCGTTTCGAGCCAGCAAGCATCCGGAGACAACCGACGGTAAGTTGTCGACCCCCTGTTTGGCTCCCGAAGGATCGTGTCACCCGGGTTCCCGGGAACCATCCTTGTGCGCAGTCCGTTGTCTCACGCCAGAGTTTGACGGACACCGAAATGGGTTCCCGTGAACCGTTAAAAACCGAATTACGCACAATATTGGGCTCCGTTGAGTTCGGTGCCGCAACCAGAACTTGAAACTTTACCATTACACCATCACATAAGTTCGGTTCGGTGTCGCTGGGCGGCCCACATTGCCACCGAGGTCCAACAGCCTTTTTCGTTTTTTTTTCTTGGTTCAATGTTTGCGTTCCGCCAAACGTGATGCCCGCGTTTATTGACAGCGCCAGCGCCGGACGCGCGGAAACAAATTCCGCAAAAATTTTGAATGTTTGCTCAAAAGTTCCAAAGTCATTCGGGCGAGCTCGCTCATAAACCGGAATCCCGACAGCCCCCGCGAGGACGGCCGAAATGGGCGGGAGATAAATATTCACTTTGAAAATTTAATCTGAACAAAATCAATTATCCCTGCGGGCCAGCCGGCCGGTTTTACGGCTTGGTTCCGGTAACGATATCGATGTGTGTGTGCCACAAGTGATCCCTTCCGCCGTGGTAATCAGCAGCACGGTTTAGGAGAGAGATTCATAATTTATTAACATCATATGCCCAACTTTGATGTCCGGTGTTTGGTGTTGTAATTCATTCGAATGCCCTCACGCTACAGGTACGACCAGGACCGAAGGACACTGCAAAGCTACGAGTGCCATTACAACCAAAACAAGGGTTACGTGGTGTTCTCCGCCATGGGCTCCTTCTTCATCCCGATGACCGTCATGCTGTACGTCTACTCCAAGATATGCTGCGTGCTTACATCGCGCCAAAATCGAATCACCAAAACCGAGGTAGGTGGCCATCGATTAGTCAGTTTTGCTATGCTAATTTGCGTGCAGTAATAAATAATTGATTCATTTATTCAACCGTTACAAGTCACCCGCGATAGGTCTGTGCTCCCGATATCATTGTGCTATAGCTGGCCGCCGATGAGTTGTGTTTGTCTTTGATAAGACATCTGGTTGGATCAAGGTTGGATCGTCGTTTCTCCGAATTCTGCAATGGATTTAATTCGAAAATGTAACCTTCAATCCCCCCGTAACCCGGTGTCCTAAGGACCGGCTTACGTTCACAGAAGCTTTCTGTGGATGAACGTTACGAGAACCAGTCTGCTTTGGTTGCTGGAAAGCAAAGTGACACCAGCAAAGAAAAACGACCACGCAGATCACACGTAGAGCATTCCAAATCATCTCTAATTAATTGCGTGATCAAAATTATGCATAATTACTGATGTCACGGCACTCTTACGGTTAAAGCTCAGCGCGGCCAATCAAACCCCCTTAGAAACTGCGAAAGAGTTTGGTGGGTTTCACAGAAGACGCTTTTCACGGAAAGTGGCGCAGGCACGATTCTAATTGTTAATATACCCGCTAATTTGAAGGGCACAGTGGCCGACCGCAAACAGCGGTCTCTGTAAGTGAATCCGGTATATAATTCTTTTTTTGAACATTCTAAACATTAAAACCAAGCATCACAGTTCAAATTAGTGTCATCCTTTGTGGGCCTTTTGGGCACGGTGGTGTCAGTAAACGGTGAGCCTACCTAGCTAGCTGGTGTCCATCCAAATTAAGCGTTCTGTTGGTGTAGGTGGTTCACTGATAGACAGTGATGACCCTTGAGGGCAGCTATTAACAACGCTCATTATCTGACACTTGCCATCTTCATTCAATATTAGTTTAGGATTGCCGGCCGGCTAGGGTGTGTTTGTGGAAAGCATGAACCATGATTTTGGGAGGCATTTTAAGGAGTTTCGCTTGCTATTGGAGCTGCGCCGATGGTTGGTTCTCACGCTAACCTACCTTTGCCTTTTCTTCGCATTGCCCACAGGCCACGGAGAAGGGCTGCGACATCGAAGTGGACAACTGCACCTCGGATGTCGACAGCAGCCCGCGACAGATCGTGGCCGGCGGTGCCTACGGAGGCCGACAGCTGACCACCGCACACTACACGAACTGCGGCAGTAGCAACAACAACTCCCACCAGACACTGTACGAGTTCCTCAGTTCCGCACGCAACACTCCGAACGCGCTGTCACGCACGCAGACCACGACCCGTAATGGCAGCAATGCGAGCGGAATGTCCCGATTCTCCGGTGCCACCTTCGAGCTGCGGCCCATCAACACGGTGCAGTTCAGCGCGAGCCAGATATCGCTCTCGGAGTCGTGCGCCTCGAACGTGACCAACACCACCAAGGTGCGGCTGCACGGGAAGCGGATACCGATTCGCATCTCATCGCTGAAGCGCGAAACCAAGACCGCCCAGACGCTCAGCATGGTCGTCGGGGGCTTTATCGCCTGCTGGCTGCCGTTCTTTGTCTACTACCTGCTGATGCCCTTCTTGCCGGACGCGTCGAAGAGCGACGACCTGATGGAGTTCCTGACGTGGCTCGGATGGATTAATAGCGCCATCAACCCGTTCATCTACGCATTCTACAACGTCGACTTTCGGGTTGCGTTCTGGCGGCTGACTTTGCGGAAATTTTTCAAGAACAAGCACAACCTGACCTTCATCAAGTCGTAGATCTCGCGGTCAGATGTTAAATTAAAATAAATTTAAAAGACATCCCATCCACCAAACACATTCAGCAAGTAGTGGGATGTTTCTTTAGCTGGGAAGTTGCTTCGGTAGTTGGTTCAGCTGCTTGCACAAGTATCAACTCTGACATTGATCTGATGGGATCATACTAGCAAAGCACAAATACGAGAATGTATGCAATGGATCGAAACATCTTTAAAATAATAAAGACCTGTTATAGAAATACTAATCATTTAACACGCCCCTTATTCAAGCAGAACAGATTGTTCATCGTTTAATAACTGAAACGTATGCCTCCATTCAATCATCAACAGGGTTGTTACAATGTTTTCCCCACTCTAAGCAATAGCATCTTTAGATTACGCTTCTACGAAAAAGATCATTTGTTGAATGGTATTTTGTATGAATGGTATTTTGTAACTAGCATCGGACAATGTTAGCAGCCAAAACTGATCATGTGTATCTTGACCATGCTCTTCGACATCGACATTCGACTTTTTTATGTTATTTTCTAACTCACAACAAGAAAATCAAAAATAATCGAAATCACGATTTCGCTCCATCACGGTGTCCGTCACACGCCAGTCATAAATCATTTTGCAGCACCAAAAGCTCAGATTTTTCGAAAGCTCACAGCTTTCATGCAACTCGTTGAACTTGTGTACAAGTTCCATAAATAACAAAAAATATTGCGCGCGTAAGCATTATGCTTTTGATGGAACCGCCTGGTTGCCGGTGGCAACCGATAGCTCTCGCAGACAAAATATTGCTTCAGTTTAGAAGGATAGAAGATCATGTGGTCATTATTTGAAAACATGGACACAATATGGACTGAAACTAATCCATGCGGTCTTTGATTGCTTGTCAGGTAATTGCCACACGTGAAATATAAAGGTTGGTAGAAGATTTTCCACCCAATATTCTTAATGAGTATCAAATCTTTTAAGACGTTAGACAAACTTGGAACGGTATTATTTGGTTGTCTGGGAAAAATATCTCGAACTAAATATACAGGGTGCGTAATCATGACAGGACCTATTGAAATGTCAAAAAACTCTACAATTTTTTCGCCGTCGGTCATTTGATTGATATTGTACTTTGAGCAAATTGTCAATAAGCGGCATTCAATACCTTAAATAAATCTAGTTCATTTGTAAAAATCGATTGAAAACTAGCGAAGTTATTTAATATTTTAATAGGTCCGGTTATGATTACGCACACTGTACATATTAAAACGTAAAAATGAATGAGTTATTACATTTTCGGAAAAGAAAAACCTGCCCCATTTTTCAGTTACCTTCATTTCTCGGAAATTAACTGAAACGACGACTGTCTACCGTCTGCCGTATTTATCATTTACATTGGGTGCATATTTTGCTTTGACATTAAGGTTTATTTCTCAACACCAATCGGGAAGGTAGGTTAAATCACAGAAAAAGTAAAAGTTTTAATTACTCTTTCATTAAACAAACAGCAAAAACTTCGGGGCAAACAATGGCAACAATCCACGGCTGACCACATTGAAGGGATCTTAGCAGGGCACCGTTAGCAAGAACTCTGTTGAAAAGCTTGTGATTGTAGCCACGGTAAAATTACATTGAAACATCACTTTACTGTAAACAAGTTGCGTAAACCTACAAGTATAAAAAAAAGGTTCACAAACATACCAAATGCCACTCAGAGTTATGTTTGGCCGATGTTGCATATAGCAGAAACCACAACCAAGTTATGTTTCAACATCAGCGGACAATAGAACAATGATGTAAGTTTGTTTTAAGCAGCGAACAACAACCATCATAAAAAACTTCTTTGTCCTCAGCGAACTTTGGTAAACAGTTGTTCATCAACACTTGTTGCTTGCGTTTATGACTTTTTCATTGCATTCCACCAATACTGTTGCCGAAATATATGTTCTTTGCATTACCAATCAAGTGTAGACCAATCGCAAAAATCTGAAATTTCGCGCCAGGTACTTTTGAAGAATGTTTTATACATTTGTACAAAGAGGATTGGCTTATGCTGCTATAAAATGTCTTTTTAATTAGCGAAATAATGAAAAACGAATAAAAAGTAATGATGGAGTGCAAAATGCTGAACCTACAGCCAACTTTCACCGACACTGCGGTTGTATGTGGCTTTTCCAATGGCCTGTATTTGTTCCTCCCAACTCAGTCATTCTCCTGTTTGGTGCTCCTCAGCAGGTTTACTTGATCATCGTTGGGAACGTTTTGTAACATTTTGTACTTGTTTTTAGGGCAAAACGTGGCTCGTGGGTAAGTCTGCCTGTGAAAAACCCAGCAGCTGTGATACCTAAAGCACATAATTCATTTACTGGCAGATAGGATCACTGTGAGGTGGTGTTCAATTTCAGGAAATGAAATTATAAATTTATTAGCCGCCATACTCCACTTTGTGGCCGTGTAATTAAAGGGTTTCATTGTACTCGCGAAGTTTGTCGCGAAGCACGATAGTTCTCGGAATCGTTCACGGCTAAATTATCGATAAATGAACTCTCAACCAGATGGAAGCATCTGTGTCTGCAAAGAACCATCAACTTTTTCTATAACTCATCTCCGTATTTGAAGACGGGGAAACTCTTCCATCACGAAACATCTATTGACACTTCGTTATTCGATATGATGTAATGAAGTTCAAATAAATAACTTTCGGAAAGCAGAAACACGTTCGTTAAATTTACATTTACTTAAATTGCTTAAGGTTTCTTAATGGCTTGAGATTCTTAACGTATAGTCAACAACAGTTGATTTACAAAACTAAGAAAGTAGTCAAAACGATCGCTTCTTCCTGGCATGCTCGGGCCCGTTTGCAGTAACTACTGGTGATTCATCTGCTGCATATCAACCCTGCCTGTCTATATACTGAGTGCACTAAACTTCGACCGTGGTCAAGGTAAGACTTGGAATGGATTCTGTTCATTTCATTTCAATGAAAAAACATGTCTCTTCCATAACCTCATTATAGTTTTATTGCATTAGTTTTCCGTCGTCAAACAGGTCAAAGCTGCGTGACGTACTGCTGCGGAGCAGCGGATATGCCCTTTGGTGGCTGCCCACGATAGGCAACATAACATGGAGCCGGAAACACCTCACGGGGTGACCCGATAGGAAACTCGGAACACGATAATCAATCATAATAAAACTTCCATCTTGGCTATTACACTTTGCTGTTGTTAGGTGTACGGCTGGGCATTCCTATCCTGTTACTGATCGGTGATTGTTAGAAAGCGCATGGGTCGTGCCTAAGGAACAGGTTGATGCTATACAATAATTAGCAGGTCATCGGGTTCAGAAAAAAATAAAAATCAGATAATCGACGGCTAACGAAGTGAAAAACCAAAAAATTCTCACGAAAATAATATTTCATTCAGTTTTGTTTTGTTTTTCCATATAACACGAAACATGTTTGTTAATAAGATGTCAAAATGGAGATTATTGCTTTAGAAATTATTTGAACAAAATCTTATTTAATAAAACACAAAAAGAATATTAGGCAAAGAAAATGTTTTGTAGATCTAGACAAAGAAAAGAGCGAGACATACTATTCATTCGCAACTCAACAACAACAACTGCCACGATATAAAGACTAATCTTCCGGCACGGAAATGTTGGAAAACTTCTGCACTGTCATTTATAGTTTTATCCCCAAGTCAACCATAAACAATCACACTGAACATTGTGCCACCGACGTCAAAGCCTTTCAGATGATTGCTATTGTGGAGCCGAAGGCATAGCTAGGATAAATGATACATACATTGTTGCAACATTGTTGAACGTACCAAGCACATAAAAATTCTACCACTTTGAAGGAAAATGACAAATGGAGCCATTTGGCTTTAATTGATCGAATAGTGTAACACTTTTCCCAACGGGATATTACAGTCGAGCGAGTTGGGTGCACAATATATTAACTTTTATAAAACAACACAACACAAAATTTACTAACGAAACAAACATCAAATTTTACACATTTCCATTGGGTACTTCTTTAGCATTTTATGCATCAGGCACTGTTCTTTATTCTGTTATTGATTTTTTTCTTCAACGACGGCTAGGCTGCCGACATGTTTGAATCTTTTTTTGCAAAATTGTGAGTTAACGTAACATGAAAAGAGCCACCATTCCTCGGCCACCGTGCCGGTATCGTTACAGACCTTGAGTTAGCATCTACCGAAGTTGCGGAGCTATCGGTACCATGCGATCGCAGAAAAGGTCTGTAGATAGTTTTTGTTTTCGCGCAACGATGCGCACGCTTCATTCAGCATATGTTGTGGTGCTTTCATTACTTTTGCGTTTTTGCTTTTATTTCCCGTTTCCCAACCACCATTTCGGGCTCCATTTGATCATTTTAACCCTCATAAAATATGCGCCGGACGGCACGCAAAAGCATTTCGTTTCCTATATCCTTATCGTATGGTGTAATCGGTCGCTACCTGGTACGAACGGAGCGGAAAATGATTTACGCTTTCGTTGATTTGCAGGCTAAGATTGCAGTGGTTGGAGAAATCTCCGTCAAACATAAAATTCAACTACTGTCGGTTTTTCCGACAAAATAAAACATTCACAAGAGAGGATAAAAAGACGAGAAAGACAGAGGAACGTTTACGAAAAGAGCAAACACAGAGCGAGACATTAACATTCAACCATAATCATCTCACTGCAGCACCATCAAGTTCCTTTGCAAAAGGTCGCATTCCTTAGCAGCTTCAAGGGCCGCCATCATAAAACAGACGCCAGACTCAAAGCGTCCGAGGTGGGAAGAAAATTTCACGAGGTCCATAGTCTAGTTTTCGGTTCACTTTTTACGGAGCTTCGTAAATAGCGAAGCTATTAAAAATTTACTAGCTGTCAAGCCTAGCTGAACCTGGAAACGGGAAGGCGTTTTAGGCCTGATGGCCATCATAAAGTGACACTTTGTGTTTGATACTCATCAAAATGGGCATTCAGAAGAGGTTACTTGTCGTCTCGTCTCGTGTCGCTGAGCTGAAAAAGGCGTTTCACAAACGATCACTCCAAGCAATGTCGTTAAAGCGGTCAATGAATTATGGCGACAGCTCTCTTCCACAAATCAAAGCGTTTTGTTAACCGCTTGATGAAGACATTATTCAACGTGTTGTATGCCGTGTGCAGGCTAACTATCCCACCTGTCTTAGCAACTGCAGTCTGCACACCATTTTCTCTCTTGACGGTCGGATCAAAAGCGTACAATTAAAGTGGTGCGGGCACAAGATGTCAAGCAACACCCGGATACCCTTGCAGTGCATCAAAGTATTTAGCACAGCATTTCAATGTTTCATTTAACCACCACACTTTGATGAGTGAGTACACAATGCTTAATTTATACTTCATCATCAGGCGAAACCGCGCAGCACCATGAACGACAGGGAGATACTTTATTGGTGCTGGAAAATTCAATGGCGGATGTAGCACATGCCGGAACCGTGAAGGGGAACCGAAAAGGGGATGACAAACAAACAGGGATCTCCCTGTGAAAGGAAACTGCAACAGCATTGATGTGCAAGCGGGTAGCGGAGTAGGACATTCATCGTGCACCGTCTTGAAGGAAAAGCTCACAAGCCACTAAGCGCCTCCATCAGAGAAGTGCGGCGGCTTCGTCACGGAAGGCTTGCCGTTGCGGTAGCAAACCTATCGTTGAGATGATTGCTGGTGCTGCCAAAGGAGAAGAACAGGGCAGCTTTTATGTCAAACGAAATTGAGTTAACTGAGATTCAATTACCTGGCAGGGTGGATTGCAACGCAGAGGATGCTTGCCGATGCTTCGGAGGCGGCTCTAGCACCGGCAATTCCAGGTGAACGCCGAGCCAAGTGCTACTCCCGATTGTGCCTTAGTTTTGTGGCGAGGACCCGGCACAGTCCCACTGGTGTTATGCCAGTCAATTGCATCTCGAAGCGTGCCGCCGACGATGACCACAATCAAAAGGTTATCCTGTTTCGAGGAAGAAGACCATAAGCGAACCAAAGCTACAACTATTCCT
The DNA here is from genome assembly GCF_943734635.1 of Anopheles cruzii. NCBI lineage: Eukaryota > Metazoa > Arthropoda > Insecta > Diptera > Culicidae > Anopheles > Anopheles cruzii. The sequence goes on from NC_069145.1 coordinate 36,487,834, forward strand.
CAGCTTTGGACCGACAGTCCAAATTTAATTGAAACGGGAAACAAAATGAAACCTCACTTCTGCTTAAAATTAGCTTCGTTCCCCGAATGCTTAAAAAGCTCGAGATAAATAATAACAACCTAATCGACTTTCCACTTGCCCGAAAAAAAATCTGACGCGATACAAGGTTAAAGAGGACTTAGCAACTGACAACACAAATTATGGGCTTACTATCCATGTTGTTTTTTCCTGGCAATGAGTTGAATGAGAGGCGTCACATAAATTTCCCAGCATCTTTGAGGACCCCAAATGAGGACAAAACAAAAAAAAGCGAAACTTTAAAAACTCCAAACCCGGCAGACAAAATCACGGAGACGGAGGACAACATAAATTTCCCATTTCATTTCTGGTAGGCGAAAAAAAAACCCAGACGGCACGGTCAAGCTCATGTTGGACTTCCAAATAGGTAAAGTTCGTACTTTGGCAAGAAAGCCCATAAACATGGCACGGGCCGGAGATTTTCTGAAAGCACCCAGCTGCTGATAAGGACACCGCTGACGATTGCGCAACCGACCGCTTTTAGTAGTGGGGATGAAATCGAAACAAAGAAAATTAAAAACTCTAACGAAATTCGAACGGAAACACGGTCACCACTATCTTAAGCTTCATTTAACGTTAGGGTGCAGCCGGCAATGATTATTGAATAAAAGCAACGAAAAAATAGAAATAGAATGGCAGAATGTGCGCTTGAAGTTCAAGACCCAGCAATCACTTTCGTGGTGGGCCACACCATCCTGTTGGGTCCTATCGAACAAGGGCTTTCTGCCGTTGGAAAATTTGGACGTTTTCTAGTCCATTAACATTTAATGCGAGTCATTAAAAAATATGCGGAAATAATACGTACAAAAGGAATGATCCATGGGACCATCCATTCCACAGTTATCACAATATCTTATAACTAGCATTTTCTTATGAATACCGTTGTAACGGTAACGATTTTAGTATGTCTAACAAACATTTATACAATGTTTAAAAGGAGAACAGAGAACTGTCGAAGATCTGCCTACTCGCTGTAACATTTTTAAAGCAGCTCGCGGCATTATCCCCTCCTATGTTGGACAAACGGTGTTTAGGCGAATAATATTGTCGTTTTATTGTCGTTGTCGGCGAATAATATTGTCGTCTGTGCGTCTATCTGTATTATAAAAAAGTATGGTTGAAGCTGTAGAATGGTCGAGGCAAATTTCGAAGCCAATGAAAAGATTTAAAGTGATTCGTTGGCGTACCGCTTCTTGACCTTCGGAAGGTTTTCGCCTGGTCAGTGAACACAGTACATACTATTGATGCCCAACGTTGTGATGTCAATTATTTCCACTTTTGATTGCTCACAACAATATCATATTCTCGCTTTAATGTGTGGTCCTTTCTGAATAGGAGTGAGCGAATATCTTATTTTACGTTACTTTTACTTTTTTCCAACTGACTATAGTGAATGTGCTCCTGCCACCGTTAAGCCTTATACTGCCATGTGCACAGCGAGCTGGATCACCGTTAATAGAATGGTCAACTTCAACAACCCGAGCGTCAAAATGTTTCAATAAGACATGTTTCAGCAATTACCGAGAGCTCGGACCCTTGTCTCGAAAGAAATCCTCGGTGGATTTGAAAGATCTGGGTGGGCCATAACGTGCATCTGCCTTGTAAGCGACCCAAGATTCCCCCCGCCAAGTGTATAGTGCTCGTTCGTGTAACACCCGGTACAAGCGAAAGCCACAGCCCGGCGTTTGGCAACGTTCAAGCAAAAGTAATTTGCAGCTAATGATTTCCATGTGAGCATTCTGCTCTGGCTACACCTGTCTGCAGCAAAGAACATTAACCGAATGTGTGGTCCATTTCGTCCTCCCGATGATCACTGTGACCACTGGCAACAGTACACATCGTTTCGCGTTTCTTCATGTCACTTTACTTTTAACATAACTACAGGTGCCTGTGTTGCTGCTGTTGGTCGATTCCACCCAACACTCGGGTTCAGGGTTTTTGTCAATCCTGCCATAGGCCGCCGAACTTTACCATCCGACTGTGCTTCGGACGCAGGGAACGTTATCGATTTTCAATTTACTTTGTGGTCATTGTGACGAGGGATAGTGTACGAATATACTTTTTCCTTCGGTTCTTTTGCGTGAATGAAACGATCTCATTGGGGAGAGTCTTTTGGAAAGGAAGAAATCAACTAGATCCTATCATTATGATTCATCATAGTTGTGGCATTCGCTTTGACTAGTCAAAAAAGCCAACTCATTGGGCAGTAGTATCAACGTATATACGGTGCGTACGTTACCATCAAACAGGGCACGGCAACCCGGAAGGAAGCGCCCGGAACAAGAATTCCAACCATTCGCCCGTAGGCGGTAACGCTGGATCGAATCCACACGTCTACGCCGGTGCTCCCCAATCAAGAATGAAGATCAAACTGCCTAATTAAACGGTAATCAAGCTTCGTCAACAAATAGTACCAAGGCAAAAGCAGCATCGCATCGTTCGGTTCGTTCCCTACACGGTTTAGACTCGCAAAGTAATCCTCTAATGTGCCGTATTCAATAGCGAACGTCGAATCTTTGAATAAGTGAAACGTAAAACAACCATCAAAGAAGCCGGTGCCAATGTGTATTCCGCAAAGAGAGAGAGCACGGCAACAGTATTTCCATCCAAGTTAGCTTTGTGTACTACTAATCAAACAAAATCGAGGGGCTCATCGCCAACGTAGCGAAGTATTGACAAAACTACTGCAAAGACCACCTGCTTCCGGCCAGTAGGAGCTCCAGAGCTCGAGTTTAGCCGGCACGTACCCCTAGCCGGTTACGTCACTGCGAACGAAATGTCCTTTGCTGCGCCCTGTATACAAAATCCCTGACATTTTCCTGCAATCTTACACATTATTCACTGGAGATTCACTGGAGCTGTTGGCATCGCAATACCAGGATCCGTCGCCGGTTGCTCGATGAAGTACTCAAAATAGCGAACGAACGAAAAACACACCCGCTGAGTTGGTTGGTGAAGTAATTTGCATTCCCAATGGACGCGCGGTCCGAAAGGGTCCGAAAGGCTGCCATGCGCACGGAGAGAGGTGCTAAACATTCTTCGAATTTCTTCCGTGAGTCGTCCACAAATCGAGACGAACCAGGCCACGGGTCACTAGATCACGAAGCGGACGATCTTTGATTACGTGCCAATGTTTGGGCAGGAAAACGATGGTGGACGATATTGTGTCCAGATGATGGGACGAGACGAGAAGAAAATTAGATTCTCGCGCCAGTCGTACGAATATATTGTGGTTCCGATTATCTTCAACGCGACGGACTCATCGGTAGAGTAGCAGCGTGCCGTGCCGGTAATATCTGGCAGCTTAGGGCACGGCACGACTTACAGTCTCGCCAATGATCGCCACGTCTGACCAACCATCATCAACTCGAACGAATGATGGAGCTCGGTTATGATTCCGCTCGGTTGGTCCTGGACGCAAGCGCCTCAAGTTGGTTGCTGATCAAATCCAAGTGCGGCTCGAGAGCGACGATGTTCCAACGGTCATCGAGTGGACAGCACTCGGCCACTGAACACAACAACCGCATCGCTTGTTGCTGCCAATCCATCTCCGGATGCGTTCTCCGCGGGAGAACCGGCGACTCTCGAGCAGCTCTCTCGCACTCGCGGAAAGCGCCGAGCACAGGCGGAAGCGTGTGCTATCGACACACGAGAGTTCGCTGCCAGTGTCAACGGCGTCAGTTCGTCCCGAACGCTCAACCGATTCGCTGGCCATGCTGGCAGTTGTTGTGGCCACGGTTCGCGCGCTCTAATCAGCGACACTTCGGTTGGTTTCCGAGACACTTTCGAGGTGAGTCAGGACCGATTTATCGATACATCCGATCTGTGCGCGATCTCTCTCGTCTGCCGGTGTCATCGGATCGCGGTTTGGATAGCGTGTTTGTGTGTGCTTGTGTTTTCGAAATCGGATCCATCTGTCCGGGCGGCTCAGGACGGTCGATGAGTCGATGATTGTGTCGCCCAAGCCAGTCAGTGAACACATCAGTAACCGACCATCCAGAATGAGATGGTGCCGCATGAGATACGCTCATAAATCAAACATCGAAAAGGTGCGAGAATCTCCATAGAACCGATCCCATCACAAGCTGAGGCCAAGGCCGGTTGGACGGCTCGAGACGCGCGTGATTAACGGCGAGGCGAGGCGTGGCCGAGTCGGACCCAGGAGCAAACAGGCCCTTCGCCAACCCGTCCGTCCGTCCGTTGGAGCACAAGAGGGTTAGCAAGCAATAAACAAACAATGGTAGTACTCACACACTACCACACACGACAATATCCTCGTCGACTCGTCCAGGGGCTCGCCGTGAATGAGCCGCAAATTCAACGCGAAATTGAGTGACTACATTTCGTGTGCGCGTTTGTGTTGCTCTTCCCGCCAAGAACTGTGTTTGCCTATTACGAGTCGCTTCGCCTGTGCGTGTGATGCTTCCGCGAAGCCGCCGACTGAAGTCAAGTCAACGCCGAACGACAGTTCGGCGAGATGCTGTGGCCGCCCCGATCTGACCCATAAATCGTAATCAACGGTACATTAGTGAGCCTGTTTGCTGCATAAAAGTATTACAGTTTTGGGGTGAACAAAAAATCACCGGCATCACGGGTGAACGTTATTTTAAAAACCTAAATCCAACTGCCAAAGCACAACGGCACAGAAAACGCTGCCCGAAAAGCGGGGCATTACACATTAACGAAAGTTTGCCCAAAGTTTGCCCACTCATTTCGCATCGAAGCACCAAACAAACGGCGCATTGCGTGGAAAAGTTTATGAGATATGGCTCTGCGGAAGTGTCTGCCCATCGGAAGCGGTACCGTCTTCAGCGTAATCTAGTGAGTGGTAAGTAGTGGCATAGTAGCACAGCACACCGACCTGGTGGTGGCACTTACCACGATTAGTTCTCTCGAACTGTCCGGGAAGCATCGGCACCCCGGTGAGCTGGGAGCACAATTCCAACGCTTGTTAAAAGGTTTCGCAAACATGAAGAATTAACAGTGTGTAATGCCCAATTAACGAATCAATGATAATGATAAAGATAAGCAGTCGTTTGCGGGGCGCATAATTGTTTTACATAAAAAATGAATAATCAGTCCATTGGAATTGCAAATTATTCCATTTTTAAACTACTCCCCGGCATGATTCATATTTGTAATTAAATATGGTAATAGAACGCTAATAATTAGGTCGAACGGCGAGACTCATTTTTCATGTTCAGTCTGTGGAAAGTATCGGGAAAGCGCGTCCTCTTACAGCTCAGCGCGGCCCTGCTCATCGTTAAATATTGGCGTAAAGTTCAGGAAAATCAGTAGACTTCACAGAGACTATCTCGGTTGGCTGAGTTAGCCAGTTCTTATCGTACACCATCCGGAAGCTCTAAATAATTACACGGTGCAGAGTGTCTTCCGCGCAGACTTGAATAATGAGCCACTCAACTAGCACACATACGGCCCTTAAGCTCTGTGTTCCTAATTATTTCGTGATTGTGACTTTCCCATTAAACCCCAAGCCACATACGACCAGCCCAATTTAGGTCCCGAAGCCTGGCCACGAAGAAGAATTTCCAAAATATCGCGGTGGGCGCGGTTAATTTAATCCCGAACCATTTACTTAGGGCCAGGGCCTAGGGCCAAGTAGGGTGGAAACTTGATCCATTCGCTTGATATGGGGCAAAATTAAAACACCTGCCACAAGAAAGGCCGGGTGCGGCCCTTCCTATCTACCACCGGAGTCCGGTCACCGATCTCGGCCCCACACCCGGCCCGCCCGCTAATTGTCGCATGGCCGGATCAAAGACATGGCCCAAAATTTGATTGTTTACATAAATTAAAGGACGTCGCCGGCAGTGCGATGGCATTACGTTTCGTGGCCCGTTGATTAAACGTGATTTCAATTAAAAACTGTCAGTGATTTGAGGCCCGCGAACGAAGACGCCTTCTGCATCGCGATAGATTACAACCTACGGCAACAAAGGGCAGGCAGGCAGGGTCGTAAACTTTGGAGGATGGCTATCAAAAGACCCTTAATGGAATGGAACGATAGCTTTATGGATGCAAATAAGAAGCTGGCAAACTGGCATTTGCATCGTTCTTCATCATATTTATTGCTACGGATGGACTGAGCATACTGCTCTCGAGTGGAGCAGTAGGGTGCACAATAAAATCAGCTTACCGGACCATTCGTTCTCACATCGGGTGTTTCGCGGGCCGTACTATCAATCTCAATCTCGCCGTCCACCGTGCGTGCGTACGGCAGGGCAAATACGGAAAACCACTTCACCACTTTCCGTATTCTTTTCGCCTTTCTTGTTTGCATGAAAAAGGATTCATTTCCAATGGGACACGATCCGCTCCGTTTCTGATCAGACATAATAAGGGGCCAGCCTACCGGGGGTTCCTTTTTGAAATTCGTTTCACGCCTGCAAGCTGATAAAAAACCACGAGCATGTGACAGGGACAGCAGCTGTCCCCCCGAGGGGGTTATTATGGGTGCTCGGATGTGTCGCTCCGAGCAGCGGAGCAACTGCTTGATATGCACGTGGCGAAATTTCAATCCTGTCGTGCCCCATAAAAAAGGGTCCACTTTTTTCGATACCACGGCAGAAAAAAACGGAAAAATAAAAGGCAGACAGAAAATTGGTACGTTACACAGATTCCGGGCACCCTCCCCGAGGGCCCGAAGGATGCTCAGCTGCACTCGCCGCTTGGGAGTTGCCGCGCGCATAGGCAGCGCTTGGTTGGGCCTCCCGGTTGGGCCTCGTGGTTTTGTTGAATGGTGATTGTAGCTAATGGGCCATAAAAGCGAAAAATTGCCGATAACAAGAGGGCTTTAATTAAGTTTTACTGTGGCCCGGGCGGCTTCGGGCGGCGCACTCCAGCTGCACTGGCAAGATCGGCTGCACTAGCGCGGCGGCTTTGGGCCTTGCCCCGGCCTTGCCTTGATCCACGGTAATCTAATCAAGCGCACCAAATCTCATTAAGCCCGACCGGTGCCATGCTCTATCTTCATCTCGCGTACGTAAACCGGACACATTTTCGTGGCCGAAGGCCACCGGACAATCATGCGGGGCATTCAGGCAGCAAGGAGATGGGAGCAAACAAGACAAGTTGGGACAGCATTATTATTGACAGCACCTACGAAGGAATGCTCGGAACTTGAAGCTTCGCTCTATCCTGTACCGTAGGTTCAGCGTAAAATTGTTTTGACGGACCGCGGACAGCGATCGGAAGCCGAGCCGGTCTGACAACGGTGACATCTAATTTTTTCCCCGTCACAATCCAAGGCGTCCGGCCGGGGAGTTAGCTGAGGCGCAACAAGCGTGTCAATATACCGAGCCCGACCGGGAGGATGGTAGAATTTGGAAAAACGACCACGTGACGCAACTCAGTAGTTATTATTTGAGCGATCCCCGCCCCCGGGCAGGACACAAAATGGAAGGCCGCCCTCAAAGGTCAGCCGCTCGAGTGCGCGCCCGCGACATGTCGCTAATTGCTTTGGTTAATCAAACCAGCTTTTCAATTTTAGCCCAAACCGCGTGGTGTCCACCGGCGCCTCCACCGAAGAGACAGACCGTGTGCTGTCACACACTTTTCGGCGAAAACCCGTGAAGAAGCCCCCCCGCTGCTGCAGGGGCCCATTATTAATCCTCGTGGGGCCGGATTTCCTCTGACCAAACGTGTTGCTCTGGCGCGCCCTGCCTGCAATTTAAAGCGAATAAATTAGTGCTCAAATTTATTACCGGCCCGACCGTCGGACCGTCGGACTCGTTCATTTTTCACCTGCACCGCACCGACCCGGGACCGCGGACCGCGGAGCGTTGTTTGAGGAAGACACTCGAACGTGAAACGTGACACCACCCAACGCACAGGGGCAGCGCGCTATGCCACAGGTTTCAGGTTCCGAACTAGCACCGGTGGCCGAAGCTTTCGTAAATGTCACTCAAGCGCGAGTCGCCGAGGGGCACCGGCGAGTGCGTCACTCGGTCAGTTTACGGCCTACAATTTACGCCCAAAAAGGACCTAAAGCGCCGCGCCGTTTATTCTAGTTACCCTAGACGGGACTCTACCTGGAGCTCTGTGTGGGTGGCCGGTCTAAACCGGTCCTCCGAGCGACATTAGCGACGTGATGCCGATCGTAAGCCGTCGCACGTGACACCCAGCCCCTCCCCGATCGCCTCCCGATCAGGTTGATGGTTCGATGCACGCAAGAAAACGATTAAACGGCGTCCACAAATGGCGTCCCGCCGATTGGCGTTGGAGCCGATATTAGGAGTCAAACAAAAAAAAGGTAAATACAGTGTGCAAAGCACCAAAAAGCTGAACCAAATAAACAACCCTAATTGGTCCGGGTCTGATCCGGACCCGTGGAAGAGATCAATCGAATCCGGGAACCGATAACGTAACCGACCGGAAACACTCGCTCGGGCGCGAGTCCTTCCGAACCGAGGCCGACCGGTTGAAGGTTCGATTGGGTCCACTAGCACCGCGGGACGGGTCCATCGAAATAATCGCCCAATCTTAGGCGCAGCACCCGAGCACCCGATAGCTCTGCTCGGGTTCGCTTTGTGTACGCGTAATTTGATAATTCTAATTTATTACTGTCGCGAGGAATGACTCGGCACACGGCACGAAGGACGCGAAGCACGGGTCGCATTCCCACAGACGGTTTGACAACAATTTTCCACTCAACCAATAGTGCCCCATCCTCGATGACCCGTTTTTCTGCCGACCCGATTCCGAGAACACGCCAATTGGGCGAAAATCGTCATCGTCGTCGTCATCGTCATGGGTGCTGCTGCACGCAGCTGATATCGGGTTGTTGGCCCCGCCGAGCCTGACGGTCCCTAGGACGAGCGATCGGTTCCGAACGGTAGTAAACAGTCATTAGGCTGTCGACACCTAGAGAGTGTCGGCTAACGGCGTTTTATGCTGATGACGCCGACTGCGGAGGCCGACCGTTTCCGCAGACAGAGCAGACTCCATCGGGTCCGTCGGACGCGGCCAGTCCCCCGGATCGTGCTTTCGGAGACGCGAGCGCTTTTGTTTAGTCGATTAGGGCGAAATCTGAAGAGGCGCCCAACGGGCGAGATCCATTAGCACGATGACAAATTGTGCGCCATTTCTTTGCTCTTTGCTTGACAAAATGGCTAAATTATTGCCACCCACCGGAATGGTAAACGTCGTCTCGGCGCGATGTGGACACCCCGCCGGCAATACGATCCCCGTGATTGCGCTGACTGACAAGATTACTGCCTTGCGTTCGGCCCCGATCGTCCGCAATCGTCTTGTATAGGGTGAGTCACGTAAGGTGCACTTTTTCATTTGGCTATATAAAAAACGCGTGAATATTTTTCGATGCTTGAACTTTTGTTTAAAAGGTTGATTCTTAAAGTTTAGGTATAAAATACATTTTTTTACAATACAAACATAAAAAACGGTTGATTATTTTTCGATGCTTGAACTTTTATTTAAAAGGTTGATTCTTAAAGTTTATGTATAAAATACATTTTTGGTTGCAGAAAATATTATTTGGAGCATATTTGACCAACATTGTTTTTCATTAAAAAAATGGAAGAGTCTACCTTTCAAATAAAAGTTCAAGCATCGAAAAATATTCAACCATTTTGTATGTAGCCGAATGAAAAAGTGTAGCTTACATAGCACACCCTTTACTTGCGGGCGCACCGCTGTGATTTTAGGGACCGTTTTAGCTCCGGGTAAGCTCTGCTTCAGATCTCCGGCGGTTATCTCCACGGGTCGGCCGTTGGTTGGAAACGCGAAACGGTAATCCTTGAGTCGATCCGGTCTGAGATGAAAACACAAAGTTGCACTTGCAAGACGGCAGACAAGGTCTTCGATGGCGCCCGACTCTGAAGTGGATGGTTCCAGGACACCCGGGTCACACCGTCACAAACGATGTCAACCGTTGGGTTTACCGTTCACCGGGACACACTCGAGGGCTGTACTGGTTTAATGACGTCTACAATGCGCCCTGTGTCCTTATTTGTGTCGCGCGGAGTGGCGGCCCTGCGGCGGCCCTGCGGCGGCCCTGCGGAGCCACCCGTGGCTAACACCGCCCGCGGTGCAACGACTTTCCGGGCGCAACTTTCCCGAAAACCACAACACAAGTGAAGTGTACCGGAGCGGCGCAGCGTGTGATCGGGATCCCCAAACACGGGACCATGGGTTTTCATTATCTCGAGCACGATGTTTACATTGTCTAATTAACGGACGACTGTACTTTATGAACATCTGCTGCGTGCGGAACAGCGAGGAGCGATTTGTGAGCTCGCAGGTCGGGGCGGGAACGGTTTCTAATGCACGCAACGAGCACGTGACCGTGCCATGCTGGTTTACCCGGTGTTTAGGCCTACCCCGTCCGATTGGGGTAGAGCCTAGTGCAACAGTGTCACACAATGGTGCAGCCGGAAACGCAGAAAACTTACCGGCAACCCTCTTCAAATTGATCCACCACAATGCGTCCGTGCCGCCCACTCGTGTCCATTCATCGTCCATTTCGGAGCGCAAGCTGCATTAATTCGCTTTGCTTCAATTTACGCATGCACGCGTGCTGCCCGATTTTGCGTTCGAGCGGTTCACGCTCACACGCTGCCTCGGGTGGGAAGGTTGCGTTATTCGGTGCAAAATTAAATGAATCGCATCGCAGGTACTCAGTGTGCAGGTGGACGTTAATTACTGGCGAGTGAACGAGCTCTCTGTGATAATGGCACCGCCCGGAAGCGGATGATGCCGTAGCTAGGCGGATCGACAGCTGGCAGACGGTTTTGTGAGTCACCCACGGAATCACACCGCGGGGTCGTTGGAAAAGTACGTGCACACGGAGGCCAAAAATATGCTGCCTTCGGTGACGTGCAGGACGAGTGGTTTTACAGCACATTATTGCGTCTCCTGTAGTCTTACATCGTTTCAGGAACGGCCGACCTTCCTAGGCTGTTCAATAAGTTCTTTGCCTTGAAAAACACATTTTTATGGTTTGAAATATACTTAGTTATTCAGTATGGCCTTCCTAAACATCGATACACTTGTTCCAACGAGACTCCAATTTATAAATTTCATCCCTGAAGTGAAAAACTGAAAGGACTGAAAAATATGCTTCCGCAGCTGTTGTGACGTCATCAGTTGATGAAAAATGCTTTTCACGAATGTTTTGTTTGGCTCTGAAAACAGATGGAAGTCGCTAGGGGCCAACTCTGGTGAATACGGTGGTTACTTCAACAATTCAAACTTTAATTCATGCATTTTTTCCATTTTCAAAATGCTCTTGTGACAGGGGGCATTGCCCTGATGAAAGAGAATGGTTTTCTTCTTCAAACCGGGTCTTTTATCACAAACTTTCTCTTTCAGTTGGTATAAAATGTTACAGCAATAATCAAATTTTTTTTGTTTTATCAGTTTGCAAGTAATTTTTCTACGATTTCAGGTGTTGTGTCTGTTTTTTGACGTTTTTACATGGATCGTCTTGAAGGCTAGTACGTAAAAATACGGTAACATAAATCCTTCGTTTTCAGTTTTTTCGGCCACCAGGATCCAGGATGGCGGACGAAACGCATGGGCCGTCACTCCCGAAGCAATCATGGATGCTGTGTTGTCAAAACAGGAACTCGCACGTCAAACAGTCAGCCCGATCATCATTTTTGCTGTCAAATTGGAAGTTGCCGTTTCGTTTTTGTTGATGTCGATAATGCAATAACTTGAAATTGCAAGAGTGCCGTTCCCCGGGAACACAACGGGAACGCTTTATGCTCGACCGTCGCACGATTGAGTTCCCGACCGACATGGCGGTATTATGCGGTCATACGCGAAGAGATAGGAATAGAAACATTGGAGCTTCATCCACCCATCACACCGGCCCTCGACAGGATAAAACGCTGAAAATGCTGTGCAATTTGTATCAAAATAAATAAAATTCGACAAAGGATGGCCGTCCGAAAACGTTCGCTTGCTCGTGAGTGCTTTGCGTAATGTTTCTCCACGTTCCACAGCGAACTACGAGAATTTCAAATCGTGCTTGTTTTTTCTTACCTAGCGGAATAGTAACAACATTTGGCTACCGACCGATTCGCTTCTCTCGATTTCCCAAAAACATTCCTTGGGTTGGGTTCCACTTGATTTAGAAACCAGACGCTGGGCGTTTCCGAACCCGCCGAACCCGGGTTTTTGGTGGGCCATCCTTCACGCCGCGAAATGCAGGCCGCCGCCGGCAAGGATCGAACAACGGAGATGGAGCGCATAACTTTTTACGGCTATGCGCCCAGTACGCCGCTGCGATGCTCTCGGTACCACGGAATTGATTCGTGATTGAATTTCAAGAACCGCCGTTCCCGGTGCCATGTTCGAAACCGGGCCGTTGTCTGAAAGAAGTGGAAACATATTACCTACCTACTTGATATTCAAAAAACGGGCCTTCCGAGCCCTTCATCTTGAGGCTTGAGGCTTTTCCCCGTGCTCCGGGTGCTTTCGCTGTTTTTCACAACCAACCAACCAAACGGGGTGGACCAAAGTAGCAACACTCCGCTTGGTTTGAGCCCTTTTGAGCCGCGTGGAAGGAACGCAGAAAAAAAACATCGGTTCACATTTGCCACCATTGCAGCTTCTGGTGCACCCTGCGGCCTTGCATTAAATGGGTATTACAAGTTTCAGTAAACGTTTATCGCTACCGGTGGCCGGTGGAGCGCCGACCGTCCGTGGCAAGGTACACTCCGCGTGCGCCGGGTGCTAGAAATGGGCATAATTCATCGTAATACCGGGCTCAAGCACCATGAACGGCACCGTAAACTTCGTACTCGCATGGACCCCGTTTAAGGACCTCCGTTTGCACCCGATCCCAGTGGTACCGTGAAAGGGTTCACCGAGATTAATCCACCAGCGATCGGTCGGTCCGCGGTGAATGTAAGTCCGACAGCCGTAAGCTGACCCAAAAATTCGCCAACTCGGTGGGGCACGAAATTATGCAAATCCACCACACGGCCACGATGGATAGTAGTCCGAGGCGATCGATAAGCAATTCGAGTGCCGTTTCCAAAGCCTTGATTGGGTTCAAATCGGGCCGAACGGTCTGAACGGTTGGCGAATATGTTTGCGACTAACCTCAAAGTACCTCCGAAGATTCGCTCCTAAGATTCCCGGCGCGAAACCCGCTGCACTACGGGGCGTCGCATCGATTCCGGTGTCCTTCATCTTGGTCGGTGCAGCGGTCGGTCCCATGGGAGATTGCTTCTGCAAATGGTCGATGTAGAGAGAAAAAGGACTTATTCAAACATTCTCCATATCCCCAGTTGCAAGCACTCGTAAGCGCTCTTGGTTAGCGTGATTGAAATTTAGCCTCCCGGAGCGACATTACTTACCGACTCTCGCCGGTGAGGTAGCTTTCTGTTTGTTCTTTTATTTCTTGAACTCGTAATCTCACACACCCGGCGCACGGAACCACGAAATGAGGTTTTCTGCAGCAACGCTGCCGGTAAGGAAGTTCAAATTGCCCCCCTTTCGTTGTGGGCAGCAAGATGAGAGTGAGCCGGAGCGAGTAAACAACTTCGAAGGTGTTGTCCTACCGGTTCGCGTCATAAAAACCCGGCACGAAAAACATACACCGATTAACTTCATGCTTTAACTTTAGTGGCTAAGCTCCAAACTAATCATACCGACTCTTACACCGAGCCAGTTGGGCCGCGTATCCTTTTTTCTTGGAAAATTTCATTTCTCCCGGGGCGGAACTTTTAATTTCAAGTTCACCGCGCGGTTGGGGCCGGCATGAGAAGGGTCGAAGGGAAAAGGTAAAAGTTTGCTACGTTCGGAAATTGCCTCCATTTTCCGCTGTCCATTCGGGGTATTTCTTTTCGTTTTATTCTCTTAAGTGCAACTACGATGCTCCGCTGGCTCTGCCACGGTTTGATTAGTTTCCATCAAAAGTTGGTTTTGCAGCGTAAACGGAATCACCACGGACTTCCCTCAAGCAGACTGCAGCAGACTGTAGATATTTTTTTTTATTTTTACAATAATAATAAATGATGTGAAGTTTTGGTTGGACGCGGGTAACTTTACTTGCCGTTGTGCGTTTATCCAATCTTCAGTTTCCCTGGAGACTAGCTATTGAGATTGATGATGACTAGATGAAAAATTGTTGAAAATGCCCGAATGCGGTGTTAAGTCATTAATCTACGTTTGTAAACGCTCGGCCGAAACTTGTAACGCCACTTTTGATCGATCTTTTGCCCGTTGCAGGGATTATTACCAACACGCGTCCAAATTGATTTCGACGATCGAGATGCCACAAACACCTCGGCGAATCCGGCACCACTGAAACCATGCGGCAACGATCGGTTACCGATCGCCTCCGGAGACCTCAGGCTCTACCACTACCCTGGCTGTGCTTCGTCTCGGCTGCGGCATGGCCCGTTGCAGTCGGTGAAGTTGGCCACAGCATTCTAGCCAATAGCAACGGGTCCGTGCCGGCCATCATCCGGCGCAGTGCTACCAGCAGCGTCAACGAACTAACCCCGGTCCACGGTACGCTGCCGCTCGGCAGTGTGGGTACGGTGGCCAACAGTGATGGTGTATCGGCAAGCGGTGTAACCAGCGTGGCCGACGATTCGATCGCCCTGGACCATGAACGACTGGCGTATGATCCGGCGTCGACGATCGGCACGGCCAACCGTTCAGTGGAACCGTTTCTGGATACCATCGATCCGTTCGGTGTGGCCGACGGAACGAAACTCGTGCTCAGCGAAGGTGGTGGCCGAAGCTTGGTGGCCGATCTGGTGTCAACCACCGCGGCAGCGGTCACGACGAGCGGTGCTACGCAACCACCATCGGCGACCTCGAACCTGGAAGTCTCGAAAGCGATGGAGGACCGGCTGCCGATTGCCGATTGGCAGGACTGGGTGGTCGTGATACTGTTCTGCCTGCTGATCGTAGTGACCGTCATCGGAAACACACTCGTCATCCTGTCCGTGATCACCACGCGCCGCCTGCGAACCGTGACCAACTGCTTCGTGATGAGCCTGGCCGTTGCCGACTGGCTCGTCGGTATCTTCGTGATGCCACCGGCTGTCGCCGTTCATCTAATGGGTAAGTGGCCAGCCAGCCAGCACCGTAACCAAGCGCTCGCATGGCTACGGAGCGCACCGGAGACTGTTTGTTTGCATTTCAGCTAAAGCCATTCGTAATGGGCGAATCGAAATGTGGTTTCAATGAATGCCGTCCGGCGAAATTGGCACTCGAAACGATTATCGTGCCCGGGCAGCAGAAAAACTAAGTGTATTTCGGTAAACATTTGATGGACCGCGTGTAAATAAACATTAGCCACCGGTGATGAGCTCCAACCGGGGCAACCGTACACCGGATCGACTCGGCGACCCGGGGCGACCACAACCACAAATCGCAGGCAATCAATATTTTCCAATGGAGGTCAGGAAGAATTTCCTATTTTCACTCCATTCCACGATCTTCCAACGACGGCGCCTCCCATGCCAGAGATTGTTTTCCGGTCACCATCCTTCCGGTTCGCAAGAAAAAAAACATCTTACATCCGACAGCCGCCGGAGGATATGGCAGAACTTTATCCATGTTTCTATATCCATCTTTTTTGGTTTTCGTTTCCTTGTCCTTGCTCCACTATCGCTGTGATTCGAGCGTTTCTTTTCCATTTTGTTTTGTAAACGATTACTGTCGTCCTTGAAGCATTGGCAAGT
The DNA here is from genome assembly GCF_943734635.1 of Anopheles cruzii. Classification (NCBI taxonomy): domain Eukaryota; kingdom Metazoa; phylum Arthropoda; class Insecta; order Diptera; family Culicidae; genus Anopheles; species Anopheles cruzii. Next base: position 36,503,604 of record NC_069145.1, read on the forward strand.
CTTAAGTTTCTTCCCCATATCCCTGTGTGCTCGTCGCCGCCTGCCCTCCGTGGCGTATGGGAAACTTTTTCTTTACGTTGCGCAAATAGTGCAGCGTCGAACCGAATGTGATCGATTTTTATTGCCCATGCCCATGCGGTTAACCGCAACTGCCAATGGGGTGCCTATTTCTGAATGTGAAACATTGTTACTGGATGGTTACATTCTCACAAAGTTGGAATGGTTTTTTCGAAAATTCCATGTTGTTCTGCTTCTGGAGGATGCTGTTTTCAAGTGAGATCTGTTTGGAACACACCTTTCTACCCCCTTTAGGGTGGATGTCGAACAAACCTAAGTCTACCGTCTGTGTGTAAAAGTATGTACTTGTCTAACATTGCTCTCAAGGGCTGAACAGCTGTCGATTTTTAAAACCTCTTACGGCGTAACCGGCGTATGTCCTTTACTTTGCCGTATTCTTGGCTATTTTTGGAGTGTTTTAATCATCATTAACCAGATGCAATAGATGCAGGTGTACCGAACATATTCTACAACACTTTTTTAAGTTTCTAAACCGCTTGAAAAGTCCTTTTTCAGTACAAAATGGACATATTCAGTAAACGGTTACTGTCTAAACGCTTACCTTAACCTGATAACGAAGTTTGTAAGCAAAATTCCAATTTCCTACATTATGTTTTCGCTGAACTACGTGACCTACATTAGCTGATTGTCTCACATCATCCTACACAGTATCGTCAAAATTCTCCGAAGGATCCGTCTCATCTACAAAGGTCAGAATCTAGAATTTTGTTAAGCGATAAGAGATACGATAAGTGATATAGTCTTTCTAGGTAAAAGTAGCAGAGTTCGTTACACCCAACATACAGCAGAAACAGCATTATATGACGTCATGCCCCGCGAGTGTAGGCATCAAAATGTTCGCTTTCTTTGTGATCGCAAAATGTAAAGTAGTGTAACCATAAGTAAACCGTAACTCCACAGAAAAAGAAGTAACTCCAAAAGAAGCCACATCATGTCGAATATACCAAGAGGGGAACACTTATTTGCCTTATTTGCATTAACATAAATATGCAAAAGTTATGCGTTGTTATTGTTCGTGCTTTTGCGCAATAGATGGTAAAAGTCGTCGCAAGACGTTGACATTCAAAGTAAACTTCTTTCCGAAAGTAAACTTTTCTAGCCCTTCGTATCAGTACAATTCGTTATTATGCGCTTGTTAGGACTGTGCTGCTGTCCCGTGCGAAATAAAATCGTGTCCAGTCCGTCTTCCTAATTTCGTACAACTAAATTGACTTCAATTAAAACACGTCCTGGCTGAATGGTGTGTTGATTTTTGTTCACGTGGCACGATGGATTTTCGGTCGTATGTAAACAGAGCACCTCTTTCAGCAAGTCTACATTCGCATCACGTCGAGTTCCACAGTTCAAGGTGAAGCAAATTTTGGGTGCACTTTTCGAATTTGCTATTTGTGCAATCTCCAATGCACCAAGGGAAGATGGAGTAAACGAAAGTGTACCATCCGCGAACCGTGCTCGGCATGCAGCCATTGCCTTTCGTCCATTAATTACGGTCACCGGTTCCAGCTGGGAGCATTTCATCCTGTTAGTCCCGACTTTAAAAATCAGCAAAAAAAGTGCTGCAAATAATTTGATCAAAACCGAAAAGGATCAAAAAACGAGAAAAACGACTATAAGTACGGCAATGAACGTTTGAAAGCAAACCCCGGCCGGGTCGATTCGCAGGACACCCAAGTAAATGGGTCTCCCATTTAATCGGTAAGCCATGCGAAGGAGTCACGTTTCTTCGCTTTGGTCGCTCTTTTTTTTCATTCTATGTCCTTGTTTTTTTAATTTAACCCATTTTCCGCACATCCTGGTTTGCTTTCGCTTCCGCATCGACGGTGCTTCCGGCAGCACAGCAGCTTTGTAATTTATATTCCCTTCAGCGTCACGGTTGTCGTGCGCTTACGCTCACAGTCGATCGGTCGATACGACCGAGTCGTTCGTTCGTTTGCCAGCCGAACCCCTCGTCCTCGAGGCCGATCCCCACGTTGTCATTAAGACATGACGGGTAATATTACCTTTCAAGACAAACATCACCCAGTTAACACTGTCGTCGCTCAGTGCCGGGAATCACTCAGGGCCTCCGTCATCGCTTCCGTTTTCCCAACCGAAACACTCACGCACCATAACCGATCCTTGGCATAGCTCTACTAGAACCGACTGTAAGCTCAATCTTGCCGGAAGGGCCAATCGGTTTGAAGTTGGTGGAAAATTTTTCACTCCCTTATGTCTCTCTCTCGATGTAGTTCTTACGGTTTTTCTTTTTGTTTTCTCTCTCCACAGGCTCGTGGCAGCTCGGTTGGATTCTGTGTGATATATGGATCTCATTAGACGTACTTCTGTGTACAGCATCAATTCTTAGCCTTTGTGCCATTAGTATAGATAGGTAGGTATTCTTTATGCCCCTTTGGTGTCGCCGAGCCCGTGGCCCGATGTTGCACGTGCTGTCTCTGGGGGAAAAAACTCAATCTCCTGCATCGCTTTCTCGCACCGCTTCCGGCACCGGTTTCTTGGCTAGGTCCACAACGCGAAAGCGTCGTCGTGGTCGTGGTCGTTGGTATGCAGATCGAATCGCGAACATATGATGTCGCTTCGCGGTCCCGGCCGGGTGCACGGATGAAGTTGTCCGCCACTTTGCTGCTGGTGGCAAACCCCAAACGGGCCGTGTGGCCCTTGGGCAGGGGTCCCAAGTGAGGGGTTTTCAAGCGCTGACACATGCCAACTAGTAAAACGGGAAAATCGTTGTTCCTGGTGGCGGCGACATCGGGGAGCGCCCCGGTTTGACATCGCGTCTGATATGCCAGTAACGGTAACAGACACGGAACCCATCCGGTTATGGTACGCTTGGGGAATGGGTGGTACACTAAAGGGCTATAAATTATTAGTGCCAAGCCGGATGTGGCGAACAGTGTGTAGCGAAGATTGCGTTCCCGTGGAAGCACTAAACACGAAGCATCGCCACATGTGCGGTGCTTTTTCCCGTTCATTGCGCGCCGTTCAAGGCTCACGAAATTTCACCGACGCCAACGCGGAAGCATTATTGTTTACGTTTCGTTTGAGGACCAATCGTTGCGGTGAATTGGTAGAACTTGTCGCAAAAGACCAGTCTGTTGCTGCGCTATCGGCCACCGGACACCGTTATCACTTCGGCCTCCAGACGGTTTTGTGTGCCGTTCGGGTGGGAGAAAACAAATGGAAAAATCCAAATGGGAAAACCGCTCACACACACACAACAATCACGCCGCATCGTAATTTCACAACCCACATGTCAACGGCATAAGCACAAACCAACAATTGGCCTGAAGTTTGCGATAAACTTCGGTGGACCAATACGGACCCCGAACCGTTTGGTGCGCGAAGCTAGACGTAACCGGACCGCGTGCTCGACAAACGATCCCGTTTCATGTGGTTACCCTCGCGGTGGCCGTGCACTCCGGTCCTTGATGACCCGGAAGTGGGCGACTAAAGCAGAGCTAACAAGTAGATGATTGCCTATCGGTAAAGGGTCGGTCCTCGCCGTCCGTGGCCCGTAGGCGCACACTAATTTAGCGACAAAAAGCCACAGAAGCATGATTTATGACTCTATGATTCACGCGTTTGGGCACGCATTTTGCAAACGATTATTTTGCCCGCGCGTACCCATGAATGGGCTCGAAAGTGGCGACCATAAATAAAGATTTGGTGCTAGATTAATGTGCAGTGCATTAACGTGGTTTTTGGTCATTACGGGCCCGATTTTATTATCCATTTGAGTGGCACCAACATCGGCGAAAAAGGGTTTTTTCTCTTTCCCGAACATTGCTGGAGCGAGCATGGAGCAACGAAAAAGGTTTTTTTGGCAACATCAGTGGTTGAACCACTTTCTGCTATTAAGTTTCGAACTGTAACGAAATCAGATAATAACAAGCCTCCAAGTACCTTAACTTTCATCTAATCGCCTGTGTGTTGTGGGTAAACCTGCGGGCCACTAAACTTGTTGTGAGTTCATGATCCAGCATTAAACATTAATTATGCACACATTACACCCTCACGAAAGAGGTGTTTCGCCACGGATCCGACATACGGATGCGCTATGAATAATTCGTGACAGGCAATGAATTCGTCGGTGATCCTGCCTCCTGGCGTAACCGTTCTGGATCTTGGCGCAGTACGTGCCTCAGGGCTTCAAGGATACGCTGGAAAAATCGCTACGCATCGTTGAAGCAGCCAGATAGATTTACGGAAACCCCAACCCGCGTTGCCGGTGATGATGGAGCACACACTATTATGCTCGGCGCGGATGATAGCGACGACGATGATAATGCGCTTCTCGCCGCGGGGCTAAAACGCCACAAATTGATTTACAGCATCATCATCATGATCGGGCTTCCGCGTCGTCTGCGGGAACAGTCGGATGTCCGGTGTGGAGAGCGATTGCATTTTCCTCCCATCCCGGCTCCGATCCGTTCTGCTGCTGCCAATAAAATTAGAAAGTTTGCCCACGGCTACGGGCACGTCCCGGCAAACGGAGCGTCGGGCTCGGGCGCGTCGTACGGTTTCGGGTTGCACGGAAAAGAGGTGGAATAGTTTGCAAACTGCATTAGGGCTCCCCGCTCAAGGCCAATTGAACAGGCTAACTTAATTAAAAGTACGCCCAAAAATGATGATTGCGAAGACGATGTTGTTGATAATGCCGCTCCTGCTGCCGCTGCCGCGTGCTGATTGTGATGCTGATGATGGCAGGGCGTACTATAAACTAATTCACAGCAAACTTTCTTCTCTCGCAAAGCGTGGAAAATGTCATTTACAATTCGTGTCAGCCGTACAAATTATTTTATTTCACGCCCCGGAGTGTACGGGCAGGGGCGCCGCGTTGGGACGTGGTGACAGCAGTAAGGAGCAACTCATTGTTGTAATGTCCTTAGCAGTAACGCTCCGCAAGATGCTGTGGCTCACGGGTTGCAAAGTAAAATGTGCGAAAGCTAAGCATTCCACACACGCTCCGGCGAAATCCTGGCTAATTGAGTAGCTTATCCGCAGCACAGTAACCACGATAAGCACCCGACACGGTACAGAACTCGATTCACGGAGGACGGTGAAGCCAGCGCCCGATTACGATTACTTTCGCACGGGAAGGAACGTAAGCGTCTGACTGTTTAATGAAACGAGTCGGTGTTACGCTTTCGAAGATCCCCTATGATGCAGCCAAACATAAACATACTCTAACAATGGTTAAAGCATAAATCTTTCTGTAGAGCATATCTTACGCTTTGTAAAATAATCAATGCCACGCTAAACGGAGTTGAATGGAAATCAATGTTTCGTGTTTTAGACTTCGTGTGGCAGCACAGAAGATAATGATTCATAACTTTGAATGAAAGTGGAACAATATGGAACCAAGCTCTCTACGCCTAATGGTAGATCACAAAATAACGGAGAAACTATGCAAAAACTAGCTGAAAAAATAAATGGTTGGTTGATTATGGTTGATGCGTACAATCTCACTGCTACTAACTGTATAACCCCAACAAGTAATAAATCCTTTACAATTTTTCTTGGGTCTTCCACACATTTTGCCACTTTCAAAAAACATCTGGTTCCGATATCCTAAACAAATACAAACATCTCCATTCCGGCCGGGGGCGTGATATGTTTTCCTTTGCCGTTTAAATTACCCACTTAGCGCACGGCTTTTCGGAGGCTACGCGGAAACCAGTTCATGTTTTGGTCTATTGCCCAAATTGGGTGGCTCACCATTTAACCGTACCTTCGTAACCTTCTTGCCCTTCTGCAGATATCTAGCCGTAACGCAGCCATTAAATTACTCCAGACGTCGAAGGTCCAAGCGGTTGGCGTTGCTGATGATCCTCGTCGTTTGGGTGCTGGCACTGGCCATAACGTGCCCCCCGATTCTCGGCTGGTAAGGACACCGTTTGCGTCGCGCTGCCGTCCAGCAGTGACGAAGGCATTAGCATGCGGCGAACGGAGCACCAAGACAGGACAATGCTGTCGTTCAACCGTGTCCCTGACTCTTCCGCAGGTACGAGCCGGGCCGTCGGGAGCTGACCCAGTGCCGGTACAACCAGAACGAGGGCTACGTCGTGTTCTCGGCCATGGGATCGTTCTTCATCCCGATGACGGTGATGGTGTACGTGTACCTCCGGATATCGTGCGTCGTCGCCTCACGGCATGATAAGATGACGGAGATCGAAGTCCACAAGGTACGGGTGCGGGTGCGGGACCCTTCTAATCTCGTGAACCTTTGTTGAATACTAATCGAGCGTTGTTTGTGGACAACACAAACTTAACACTGTTTTCTGACCGAGCGCTGCCTAGCGGTGACAAAGACACCGAGTGGAAAGGATTTGGCAAATCCTAACGCCGCAAGGACAGTCCGGCTTTCCGTGCGGCTTTGTGCCGAACGCACAATTTATTCCGTTCCATTATTTACGCTGAAAGAAAATCATGATTTATTGGCGCATAGGATTGCATAATTTCGGAACAAACCCGCCGTGCCGCCGTGAACCGTTCGAACATTCGAACACAAGTTAGGTAAACACAGACTAGTAGATTTGAATGTCAACGAGAAGATATCTCATTCTTTGCCTCATGGATACTGTTGGGAATTATTTATAAGCAAAGATTAAGGCTTAATCGTAACACAACGCACTTCATAAAAATACGGTTTCCCCTGGAAACTATTAGGTCTGCAAATTATTTCGTGCCATTTTTATTCAACATTTGTGACCTAACTACAACAAAAAACTTATGACTACATAATGAAAGTATTGTTCGTCGTTAGCTACTACTTACTCCCATCTTTACGGTAGGTCTTCGGTTTCGTATCGATAGAACTACTCATCTTTATTAGCGATCCAATCAGAGACCCTATTTTCAATACTTTCATAAAAAGTAAGCCACTGTGCTGCCAAATCGTTATTCGTGCAATGTGTAAATACGATTCCGAAAGAGGAACATCTGGTGAATACAGTTAAGGGGTTCACAGTTCCCATCCGACATTTTCGAGATAGGTTTTGACCGGTTTCGCAATCTAAGGTCGAGCGTTGTCATTTTGGAAAAGCAGTTTATCATGTCTTTTATCGCATCCTTGTCGTTTTATGGCCAAAGCTTTGCTTCAAATGCACTAATTGTTGTCGATGGGATTGTCTCTCAATAATTTCATTAGGTTTTAAAAGCTCAACGTACACCACACCTTTCATATTGCACCATATGTACAATGTAACCGTTACAAAATGAATATTTCGCTTTGGTTGCGATGGACATGGTTCACCAGGCTGTATCAAGGGCTTTTTGCATCTAGGATAATTGTACTAGATCCCCTTTTCATTACCAGTGACGATTCGGTACAAGAACCCTTTTTTCGACCGTGCAAGCAGCAATTAAAAAGTGCTCCCCGCAAAAACGCTTTACCCAGAACAAAACGGTGTTGTTTACACTTTGACCAAAAAATCTTTACAGCGTTAGATGCGTAATTACAGTAGCTATCAAACACATATTACATTAAAAAATGGTAAATATAGTAAGTAACTATTGTAAAACGGCACGAATTAATTTGCAGACCTAATATGATTTTCTAATTTCAGCTGTAGCGAGGTTGGCGAGGAAGTTTGCACCCATTTGTTTGAGCTTTCAATCGGCTCCAAATCGGCCTCCGGTGTTTATTTGCTTTGTACGAAATCGTGCAACCGACGCTCCTCTAGTGACCTCTGGGAAATATGCCGACTATTTTCCGATTCCGCACCCTCCCAATCTGGTGATCGATTCAGAGAGGGCTGTCGGTTGATAGAAGCCTCAGCTAGCATGAATCATACCGTCGAACGGCAATTGTTTACCAGTCAATCAACGGGCGCCGAATTGTTCGTTGTTTCCGATTTGCCGTTTGGGCGAACGAAAGCCACGACGGCTTTTACCTTTTTGGGACTTTGATATGTGAAGTCTCAAGTCACATCAGCCACCTTAAATCGTTCGCAGTTTTCACGTAGGCAGTCCTCACACCTTTTCGGGGGCTTGGGCTTGAATCCAACCAAATATCTGCAAACCGGGTTAAAGCACACTGCCGTGCCGAAATGGAATGTGGTTTCGCACAGAAACCACAGAAAGATTACTAATTACGGGCGAGCACGGTGCAGCAGTTCGTTCGTGACGCAGCACACGATCGACAGCATTGCCGCAATGTCACCAGCAAGTGATTAGGAAAAGGGGAGAGAAAAAAGAAATGAGCCTCGTGCGGCACCGGGGTTCACTGTAAGCTAATTATGCAAAAGCCAAACCGCCTAACCGAAGTCCTGTATCGTCTGCCTCGAACAGAAAAGTCATCGCACGCGCGAACCGGAGGAAGATGGCTATCAGTCGGAGCTGGATCCGATACCGCTCAGTCCGAAGCGGAAGCGCTCCTCGTCGCAGATGTCCACCGGGACGACGACGTACGTGGCGCAGCTCGGCAGCACGGTGCTCGACGACAGCGGTGGTCTCGGCGGTGGTCAGAAGCCGACCAAAAAGAACCACAAAAACGGGCACTACGAGCTGGTGGACATGAACTCGTCCTGCGCCGCCGCCGCCGCCGCCGGGGGAACGCTCACCAAAACCGCAACCCTTTCAGGGCCACTGACCAAAGCCCAGGATGCCAGCAGTTGTCCGTACGCCGATGCCGAGCCGTGCGTGGACCTTGGGGCGGATCCTGGCGGCGCCAATGGTGGGCCGGCAACAGCTGTCGCAGCCAATTATGGCGGGCCACCGACGGCCGATCAGGCCCCCCCCTGGCCGGGGGGTAATAATATTTTCAGCCAACAAACGGCACAGCAGCAACCACAAACTCATTCCGCCGGCTGCGCACCGCCGCCGCCGGTTGGCCCCGCACCGGTCAGCGGCGGAGTGACGGCGCCTGGCCATCCGCACCAGCACTTCCACCACCATCACCATCACCACCACCATCATCATCATCATCACCACGCGGGTGGAGCCGTCGCGGCGCCAGCCCTTCGACGTAACAACACCATCAACGCGTCGATCAACACCTCGACCTGCAGCACGGTGCAGCTGGTCGGCGGTGGCGGAGGACGGACCGGCACCGGCAACAATATTCGCGTCCACCAAAAGTCGCTGTCGTCGCGCATTTCGTCGATGAAGCGCGAAAACAAGACGACGCAGACGCTCAGCATTGTGGTCGGCGGCTTCATCGCCTGCTGGTTGCCGTTCTTCATCCACTACATCATCACGCCGTTCCTGCCGAAGGACTGGGCCGTGCCGAAGCTGGGCGAGTTCTTCACCTGGCTCGGCTGGATCAACAGTGCGATCAACCCGTTCATTTACGCGTTCTACAGCGTCGACTTCCGGGCTGCGTTCTGGCGGCTGACGCTGCGTCGCTTTTTCCGCAACAGCGAGAAGGCTCCGTTCGCCAACATCCATCAGCTGTCGATGCGCCGATGAGAGGGCGCTGCCACTCATTCTGGGTGCCAGCGAGCGAGTTCGAAAGGAAGGCAAGAGGTCACGTCGGTTACGGTTACGCCCAATGACATCGAATTTTTGCTCTAGAATTCGCTGAGTTGGGTGTGAACACTGCCGGGCATTCGCCGCGGCCACTCGGGCTTTGGTCAAATGGGCAATGACCAAAGCGGATGCCGACTGGATTGGATGCCCCGCACCGCCGTCCCCTGTGGTGGTGGCCTGGGCAACGGTTTTGGGAGCAATTTAGTTGAACCGATCCAGACCGATCGAACCCATTTGTTTTTTTTTCTATTGCTTTGGTTACGTTTTATGTTTTATAGCCTTTATAAATACATGTTGTTGTGTGCAAAAACCTACCCCGAGAGTTTACAGTATCGAACCGAACCGAGCGGCCGGCCATCCCTTTGGCCATTGTTCAATAAATGCTGCGAAATGATGTGAACCTTAAACGCACGATTTATTTAATCGTCGCAATAACGTTCCGCAAAACGGCCCCAAAACCGTCATCACCGACGGTCACCTTTATTGCGGATCGTGTGTAAGGAGTTGCCCATTTTTTGCCACCACAACTCCCCTCCGTTGGCACACCTGCACAGAATTGATTTCGCGATCCAACGCACGGCCACCATCCGTTCGTCGGGCCGAGTGGATTTGAGTTCCTTTTTCATCTCGACCGTTTAGGGGGCGCTGATTTGTTTGCTGAATCCGGCTCTGGGCGCGATTCGTCCGTAGCACGCCAGCCCCCGTAGGGTCGGGAAATCGTTTCGTGAATCGTTTATAACTTGTTAGTGCCGGGATAGCGTTGGAATAATCTTGTATGTTGCTGCCCCATTTCGCATCGCACACTGCCCCGAATGAATCCCTTTGTGTAGCTCTAACGAGATTTATGTTGAGTTCCCGAGGCTCGAAAGCAACCGAAAAAATAGCGCGACACCCTAAAACGCGAACGCACCACATCGGGATCATCGTGTGCATATGTGGATGTGCAGCGCCGGGACCGTGACGGTGAAAATTTTCAACTGCCAACCGGCTCGACGTCGTAAAACCGGCGTCCCCAGCTCTCTCGCTAACGGGGCGCAGAGATATGCGTTCGCATAATCGCAGGCCATCCGGTGATCGGCCATCCAAAAAAAACGGCCGTTAGCCGGTCCGAATGAGTGTCGGGCAAGAGTCGGGCGGTGACAGCATCGGGCCAAAAAAAAAATCGCGTCATCCTCGGTACGACGCTTTATTTGGCGTGCAGGGCTTGCTTGATGTTTGTCGCAGTGCTCAGGTGTCAGGACACTCTACGCTGCCCAGATCCATCATGCCCAGCTCCACGCGGGGCCCATACCCAACATCATGGTGTCCTGTGATGATCGTATGTTTTTTCCTGTGTTCGAACCTGCGACTCGCGCCCATCCACGTCAGGTACGCTCCGTGACGCGGTACTTCACCCCAAAACGGGTGAAGAGCACTTACATTGAATTTCCACTCCATGTGTCGCCCACCGCCCCCCAGGGCGAGCCGGTTTTTCTTTCGCTTCCCTTAAAGCCGCACGAAAGATGAACGCGGGAAACACTTCAAAAAGTTGGCGTCATAAAACGGCACACGAGCGGGAGAGAAAACCACAGAATGGGCGGCGGAAAGTGTCATCGTGTTCCGGGCACCATCTGCAGCGTGTCTAGAGCCTTTTTGTCTTTTTGGCGCCCTTCGCTAGCGAGCATTATATGTTCCGCTTCCCGCCGGCTGTGGCATTAGGGTAAACCGCGAAGTAGCAAAATTTTCATTCACCCATCGCGCCAGGCATCGATAAATCTGCCTTTAAGGCGCCACGGGCACGGGCTCAATAAACCTCAATTTCCGCCCGTCCCACCTGCAACGGCCAACAAAATTAAGTGAAAACAATTAAATCCGGAAGCGGAAAATAGCTCAACACAACTTTGGTGGCACGCGCAACACGCGCGCTATAAAAACTTTCTCCAAAGTATTGATCCAATCATTTCCTTCAATTATTTACCGGCAACAACAGACCGGCCCTGCCACATCGTTCTCGCAACACCGTCGCGCCCTTCGGGATTGGATTCGATTCGGCGGTAGAAGCGCACGATGTTGTGTTTACATACTGCTCCAGGTACACTAAAAGCTCGTTCAGGTACATTTCCCAACGTAGCACCCCCTCCGGGCAGGCGGGCGACCGGCTTCGGAAGCACCAAACAATGTCATCTTCAGCGCGTAACCTCACTTAACTGTTGACACACACGAAATCCAATCGTTTCGCTACATTGTTGCGGAGCTGCTGGACGGGACGGGAGCGCTGGAAATGGTCGATTCCAAAACAGAGCTTAACGAGCGACAAGGCTTTCGCTTTTGATCTGGGTGCCAAGCAGCGATGGATGCGATCCGGCACCGCTTACGCAACCCAAAAGGTCCTGTGCAGGCCGTGACAGGGGAGAGGGAGCCAGAATTAAATAAACCCCAAAATAAATAGGAAAACAATTGCCGCTCCACATGAGCCTAGCCGTGTGTGCTGTCAGCCTTCGCAGCCCGGCACGCCAAAAGTCACGCAACGGAACGCGAACGCAAAGCGTTGGTGCGGAAAATTGAACAAAACTGATAAACGGCAAAAGCCTGGACCGGAAAGAAAGCAAATTATAACTTGTTGTATTAATGGCTCGAGGAACTCGCGGGGGCCACTTCGTGCTCAGGGCTGGTAGCTGGTGGCGATCCGAGCGAGGCCAGTGAAAACATTTCCAAAGACGCTCCCAAGGTGGATCCATTGTCGGGAAGATTAAAAGCTTTTGTTTTCGCTCGTGTTATGAGAGGAGCTTTCTATTGCCGTTGAATGGATTAAATAAAGCGGATTACAAAGGCAGCTACAGTACATTGCTACACTGTGTTTGGAGTGTGAACGCTGAATTGCAAACGAAAGAACGAATCAGCCCGATGCAAACCGAACAGGAACGCGTTGCCCGCCTTGTGCCGGCGAAATTGGGTATTTCCGGTGACCGACTGGAAATGGTTGGGACAAACTGAACGACTGCTGGGTGGATTTTCCCGCAAACGGCTTCGACAGCTGGTCTCGTTTCGGGCGCGACATCGTGTCGGGAAAGTGATTTAATTCGATTCCCTGCGTCGCTTCCATGCTTCGAGCCAGCATATCGACACCATCACCATCAGTGATCTGCTCCGTTAGCGCACGGTGCGGAACGGTGGGGACATCAAAACGGCACGCTGGCAGAAATACGCCACGCCACGCTTGCGATCCACGACGCACTCCAATCGAGGCTCCGGCTGTAAGGACATACCGGAACAGTGGCCCAAAGCGGAGCACCGTGAGACGACAGCCGCTTGAACCCCGATCAACAAAGTGACGGGATTGAGACCCTTAATTTGACAACTGTTACCATCTTTGTGAGTGTTTGCTGATCTTTTTTTTTGCTATCTCAAAACCGACGCCGAACCAAGACGTAAATCTTCGCCATCATCTTCTGGGAAACAGACAAACCCACATATTGTTCTTGAAGAAAATTTGAAAGTTTTACCAAGAAGTGCCAACATCCACAAATTTGTTTTCCAAACAGGGTTTTGTGAGGGGACCTGTTTTTGTCTGTTCAACTTTTGTTCTCAATGAGCCCCAATAAACGTACCGATGAATCAGCTACTTACCGACGTCTGTAAACTAAACTTTGATGCTTACTCTGCTAGTAAATTGATGTATTTGGTGTGAAGTCTACATTCTTTCCATACGACGCTGAATGCTAGTAAATGTTTGCCAAATTTCAGAAGTGAAAACTGATTTTCCTTCCCAATTTGCGAATCCTAACACCGTAAGTGTACCTCTCCGCCAAAAGCTCTTGGGAGTGCCGGCTTGCATGCAAATGGCAAAGCTCTACTTGAAAAGCTTGCATCGAAAGCATTTTTCCTTCAAATGTACTGGGCGCCTCCATCGGTTCGAACCGGGAAACATGGATACTGTTTTTCAAGCTTTTTGAACCCTTCGGGGTGCATTTTCTACACCCTGAGACGTGGTGTGTTCGGTTGTCGTTCTGTTTTTGGTATTTTCTTGTATAGGGTGATCCACGTAAACCGCGTTTTCGATGGTTAAATATTTATTTGAAAGAAAGATTCTTAAAATTTATGTATAAAATACTTTTTCGGTTGCAGCAAATTGGGAAATATGGAAAATTTATTTCCAAAGTGGTAGGTCGTCAACTTCCCAATGCTGGTAGTGGTAGGTCGTCAACTTTATCAAAAGCACATTTCAGTAAAGATCATTTCCACCTCGATGGCTAGTAATAAGCAGTATTATGGTTCGCAAAACCCACACATCGTGCAAGAGAAGCCAATTCACCCACAACGAGTGATTATTTGGTGCGGATTTTGGCTGATTGGTTCTTCGACGAAATTGAAGTTGAAAACCTTGGACGAGCTCAAGATCCAAATTCAAGTTGCAATAATGCTTTTTCGGCAATAGGCCCAGATACAATCGAAAACATACTCAAAAATAGGTCGACCGAATGAGCTACTGTCAAACCAATCGTCTTGGACATTTGACCAAAATTGTTTTACATTTAAAAAAACTTAGAATCAACCTTTCAAATAAAAGTTCAAGCATCGACAAATATTCAGCCGTTTTTTCTAAAACCAAATGAAAAAGTGCAGCTGGCTCACCCTTTACTTTTGCCGCTTCCCGTATTGTTTCTCGTACCGTGTGTCAAAAGGACATTCTCCTGCTCAAACCGAATAAAGAAAACGGCATTCGGAGCAAGTTTGACGCTCTAGAGAAGTAAAATGAGGTACTACCAACACTTGTACAGATAGCACACTCTTTATTATTGTTAAACTAAGTTACATCTCTATCCGCTCCTTGTTCCCTTGTACATCATATTCCTATCAAAATGAGCATGTCTTTCATTACTACAGCCATAGAAGAGAACGGTCCGCTCGCCTTCGAACATCGAGAACACCGAAACACGTTGGTTGGATGATTTGAACTCCTTTACAGGAAGATTGTTTCATTGTTTGTTTGTTTGCGCTTTCGATCACGTGTTGCGTGTTGCGCGACACAGAGTTACACACAGACACACAGACGCTCCCACACGTATGATGCTCCGCACCGAGTCTGCCACTGCCCGGCACCGTTAGAGCGAAAATCGATGAAACCCTCAGAGAGCACTGCCAATGCCTACGGCCACGGAGCACCTGTTTTTGGCACCGGTCAGTGAAGCAGCTTAAAGGAACGTTTCCTGTTCCTGTTCACCCGCCGTGGCTACCGCTATCGTACCGTGTGCGTTCGAGTTCACCGGAAGGCCGTTGTTATCAGCTGCCTCGCGACCACAGTCTCGCCCATTACCGGTGGTACCGGGTCCGATGCCAAACATCAGACTGCCGCTGGTGATGGTCGTCGTGATCGTATCGGTGTTGCTAATCAACCCGGCCATTCCGACCGCAGAAGTGATGGTACCGTTTGCGCTGTTGTTGTAGTTCACGGATCCGCGCCCCGGCGCAACCTGGAATGTGTTCGTTGGCATCGAATAGGTCATTTTGTACTGTGCGGCCCGCTGAGTGCAGAGACCGTAGCTGAGCGGGGGGGAGGGTGAGAAAAGAAAGCGACATCGAATAAATGCGCAGGGCAAGGAATTAGCTACAAAAATATTCAAAAAGAACGAAAGTCGCGAAAGCTCCCAAGGCATAAAGCATTGAGCAAACTGTTCGCAGTCACTTACTTTGCGAGCAGCGAAAATAGATCCTTCCGGTACTGTACCGTGAGGATCGCGTAGAGGTAAGGGTTGGCACACGAGTTGAGCGGATAGAAGAACACGAGCAGGATCTTCGACTTGCTCACACCGATGAGCGGATAGCCGGCGATGGCGGTCAGGCCGAAGAAAGCGATCGGAGCCCAGCACGCAAAGTTGGTGAACACAAGCAGAGCCATCTTCTTGGCGACCGTCATCTCGCCACTGTGAGCCGACCGGGCAGCCTGTCGCGTTTCCTTGCCCAGCGATAGATAAATCTGTGCATAGCAGACGACGATCACGATGAATCCGCAGCCATTAACCACGAGCACCGTGAGGAGGTAAGCGATGTCCCAGCTGTCACGGGCCTCCATCGGCAGGCAGATCGAGGTGGACGAGTAGTTGCTGATGCCGAACAGGGGCATCGCGGCCATGGCGATGGAATAGAGCCAGCCGACCAGCATGATGTAGGTGGCCGCCGACAGCTTGATGCGCCGGTTCAGATACATCGCGTGCGTGATGGCGAACCAGCGCTCCAGGGTGACGATCGTTAGCGTAAACACCGACAGGTGGCTGGCAAACACCGTCAGAAAGCCGGACACCTTACACCCGACGCCGTACTGCCAGTCGAAGGCGTAGTTGAAGTACTCGCCCATGGAGTGCGCATCGATCGAGGCAATCAGCAGCAGGTACATGCCCATGCACAGGTCAGCGAACGCCAGGTGACAGATCAGAAACTTGGGCACTGTCAGATCGCTGCGATTGGAGAACAGCACTACGACGACGGCCACGTTTCCAAAGACGGCCAACAGGACCACCACCCAGACCGAGCCGCGCAACCAGTGCGAACCCATCACATCCTCGCAGGGATTCAGTGCATCCGGCATCGGGTAGCACTTCACGTCGAAAGTCCTGCAAGAGAGCGATGGTCAAGCGGAAGTGGTTAGCAACACCAGACCCGGGAAGAATGTTCTACGGCCCTGCTTGGGCCCAACCTGTCCAACCTCTCCATTCCGAGAAATGTCCCCGAAAGCAAACTTACATCGGTGTCAGATTGCCGCAGAGTGCTTCCATCGACGAAATCTCGGCCACCGTATTGTGGAACACGCCCGGCAGTGGGTTTTCCGTGTACATTTCGTTGCCATCAATCAACAGGTGGCCACCGCCGTCTTCCGGAATCGACTGCCCCGTGATGGGCTGCCCGTAGTTATCCACAATCTCGCCCATTTGCTTCTCGGACAGTTCGATGCCTTTCGTAAGGATCGACGCCAGGTGACTGCCACGCTCTCCATCATCGTCAGTCTCGTCATCGTCATCGTTACCCGTCAGCCGGAACCAGCTGCGAAAGTTTAGCGAACGGCGACGCCGTCTCGGCAATGTGGCAGTCCTTTCCGGGCCCGGGTAACCGTTCGCAGCCGCAGGCGGTTCCACACTCGCGGTCGACGTTGGCTCAAGTTTCATGTGCGGCGTCGCGTACCCTTTGGCGATGCACTCCTCCTGAACATCGTAGAACTTCTTGAGATTCTGCTCGTGCGCATCGGGATCGTGGCGGGCGGGAAACTTGAACGCACAGCAATGGAACGAGTGGGTCAAGTACGCGGTCCGCAAACTCTGTGAATGGAAAAAGACAGATGGCAGCGGTTCCTTAACAAGGAAGGATTGTGGGTTCGGTGGGTCCGCGTTTACGACAAGAGTTTCTCTACGAGGCCCATTAGAGGTATTTTACAAGACAATCGACAAATGTAAAGTGTTTGTTTTGTAGTTTAACTTCCTTGACCTGCTATGTCCACTAAGTTTAGTCTAACATGCTAGTGTGTTGATTAAGTTTTGTGGGTCGATACCAGAGGGCGCTGCTAGGAGCCTAATTTTTGTTTCGTTATATTGGTACCCTCTTTATATGAACGTATGTGAAGTTTCATTTAAATCGGTCGCTTAATTTTTTTTTTACAAGCCTTTTAGTATCGACATGTCACATCGACATTTGATTAATGTAATCTTGACATAGGATAATGCTATCTTTGCGGTAAGAGAGTTTCAAAATAAAGACATCTTCGTACTTCAATATTGTTATCCCAATAGTAGACAAAATATCAATTACAAAAGGGAACTAAATTAAGGAACGAAAGTAGAAGAGAACATGAGAATGAAAGTTAGTAAAACCGTTTCTAGCCTATTTGTGTAACCTTACAAAGTTGTACCGTAGATAGTTCGAACATGCCGTGTTTATTTGCCAATTACCTGAAACTTGTACACAGATGGAATGGTTTTGAGTGAGTGTGCGTTCTGTATGCGTAGCTCCTCGAGCTCCGAAAGTCCTTCGGTGGGCAACTCTTCCAACGCCGTCCCCGAAAGATCGCTAGAAATGTATTGTATAAATAACCATATGTCAATCGTTACTCGTGCACGTCGCTCCGAACTACTCACAGCTCTCTAATGTTGCCAATTCCAACGAAGGCCGACTTGTGGATATCTTTTAGTCTAAAATTCTGCTTCAGACTCCTACGCCAACAGTACAGAAGGAAACAAATAGAGACAAAAAATGAGCTCAACCGTCGGAGTCGGAGCTCTTCGACCGCTTACAGTTTCGCAATTTCCGATCCGTAAAACGCGGAGCCGTGAATCTGTGTGAGGGCGTTGTTATCGAGAATCCTGTCAATCACACGCAAACCGTCAACGTTAACCCACTGGATATCGGCTCGGTATCCGTCGTGCATACTTACAACTCGTCAGTCTTCAAATGTATGGATCTCTCATAGACCTCGCGGATCTGATTGCCATCAAAGTCCCTTTTTCCGGACCAAAGCAGCAGCAAAGCGAGTGACGACAAAAAAACTGAATTACTTTTCGTGGAAATGAGAAATACAATCTGTTGGTGACTGCAATTCGGAGAGTGAACCCATTCATCTCCTCCATCCATCGGCTCCGGTTAGTGACATACCGCCGAAAGAGCATGGTGTATGGTGAATTGCGTTAGTTAGGATCATGAACTGGACACAGCGAAAGCAATGCTGACGATGACGGTGAGGGGAATGATGATGACGATGATAAAAATGATGACGGCGAATAATCGACAAGGAAAAGCGTGACTGAGTGCTCCCAAAATAGTCCACAATGAACCCACAGCTCCGTCAGCCCTGGAACAGACGACGCTAATTAGACATTAAAGCCGCTTTCCCAGTGTAGAGCCTGCCACCCTTCCCAACACCCTTGCCACGAGCAGCCCACATGCACGGAACGATCACAGAGAACGATAAGTGGGATGAATGGGAGGCTCTTCGGCCGATGCTACTCACACCATGTGCATTATTATGTGGTCGGACAGGACGCGTAAATCCGGCACCGCCAGCAGTCCGCTGTGTATAATCCGTCTATTTCCGGACGCCGCATTGCGAGGGGTGGCCGGCCGAGGCGACGAAGAAAGGGCGCATTAGAAAACATAACAAAATTTTAGAACGCAGTAGAAATCGAATTTCCCAGCAGGTGACGCTCACGCCCCCAACCAGTTTGCCCTTCTGGCACTTCGGGCACGAAGGTCACGAAAATTGCCATTGAAAACCAATAGAAGGTGAGCCTGGATCAGAGGAAAGATTCCTGTCGATAAAACCCAAAACATGCCGATTCCATTAGAAATTCCAAACACGGGCGAAAACATCGGTACCGCCTTGAGCCGCCGGGATGATGGATCAAAATGTCATTATTATGTATTTTGCTTCTGCAACTACCACGGCAGAGCGTCGGAATGGCCGGCAAGCAGGCAGAGTTGTGGCAACTTTTCGGCCACTCTGGTTACTTTGAAAAATGTTTGCGGTGAACCTTTTCCCACACCAAAAAAATAACGCAAGCCTTGGCCGTTATGAAAAAGATATAAATTCCTGGAGGAGAAAATGTGGTTCGCTTTCCTCGGGAACTTCCTTCTGTAAACAAACCTTTCCTTCTGCAAGCAACGCAAATAAAAGACCTGCGGCCGTCGATTCAGTACCCTTTCGTTCGTTCGTTACCTCTCAAGTGAAGTGCAAAATCATCACAATGCAGATATAATTAACATTACATTCAACCCAATGGCTCGGCTGGCTTTCGGTGCAACTTAAGCACGGTCAGTTGGAAGGAAGGAAGGAAGGAAGGAAGTGCCCGGCGAACGATACTTACAGTGTCTTGAGTTTTGTTGAGATGCCTTCGAACACGTCCGCCGGTAGAAACTCCAGCTTCGGTGCGTGCGCAATGTACAGTGTCCGAAGGTGGCGCAACCGAGCGAAGGCGGCCGGTTCAATCCGATGGAACTCCTTCAGGTACACGAGCAGCAGGTCCTGCAGCGTGTCGGCGTACACCGTCAAGGCATTTGTGCGTAGTCGCTTGACGCCGACCTTTTCCAGGGTAAGCCGCTGCATACTGGTCAGCTTCTGTGGGACGCGCGCGATCGACTGACCCAAGCACCGGCACTGCACCTCACCGACCGCTTCCTCCGACGAGTTCCAGCAACGGCACTGACCACGCTTGAGAGCCGTCACCGCGAACGAACCCGTGTCCTGCCCGTCGACAATCGGCTCCACCGGGCT
>NC_069145.1:36523702-36655423 GCF_943734635.1 Anopheles cruzii
GTCCGAAGCGTGGCGTTAGCGTCGAACATCAGTGTGTGATTATAACCGCCGAGGCGGTTCGATCCCTCCGGGCGAACCGCTTCA
Organism: Anopheles cruzii; assembly: GCF_943734635.1. Lineage (NCBI taxonomy): Eukaryota > Metazoa > Arthropoda > Insecta > Diptera > Culicidae > Anopheles > Anopheles cruzii. The sequence continues at coordinate 36,523,787 of NC_069145.1, forward strand.
TTGGGCGCCATTTTCGAGACACTGGGCGGAACCATGGCGAATGCGCCTACCAGCTCGCGCCCACCAGCTGGAAACTCCCGGCCACCACCCATCAGCAGCAGCGCCAGTGCGCCCAAAAACCCCCACGCGTACACCAACGAACCAGAGTGTCTCCTTGTCCGGTACGGGCTTACTGTCATTATTTTGAGCCCGTGTTAAGCGTTTCTCGAAAGGCACGACGCGGCCTTGGTCCGGAAGTGGGGTTAATGTTTTGTTTTCGCTGCTGCTTCCCGTACACAGCACCGATTTCGCGCATCACCGGCAGCGTTTCCGCTTCATGGACACCCTTTCCTCACGTGACTTCGTTCACAGACACACTAGACACTGGGACAGGTTGCCGGAAACTGTGTGCGCTCTTCGTGCGACGTACCCGCAAGAGCCCGGCTTTGATAGTCATATTTTGAAACGCTTGGCTTAGTTTAATTATTACAGCTGGGCCCAGGTGTCCCGTAGTGTTTGGGATGCTGGGCGGCGAAATAAAACAGAACTTGTTAAACACCTTTTAAAAATACGATTAATGCAATTTATCAACCCGTTTATAGATTAAATTTATCGAGAACAGCATCTTATTGTTAGGTCTGCCTTCTTTCTGTGTCAAACTCTGCCAAACGAAACTGTAAGCATTCGAAGGATGTTTGTTTCATTATAAAAAGGTACGAATAGATTCCAAGAAGGTATCATAGAAGCACCCATCGGTGAAAAGGGTTCGAGCGATTACAAGCATAGCTACACCGTTCATCGGCCGTTATAGTTCAAGAATCATCTTACGGCGTCCAAAATTTAATAATCAGCGGAAGTGTCAGGTGTTTTAATTGAACATTGGCAAAAAGGTTCTTGACTGTGTTCCTGACGGAAGTTCAATTAGCGATTTTACGGTATCGGATAGCGTCGTTGTGCAACAAGGTTTCGTGTTATATCGCATTATGCGTCCATCATTAAAAGGCCTTTTTTCTCAGCAGAGATGCGGAGACCTTCAAGACAGTTTTCTACCCCCGTAGCAAATATCCCCTAGAATACCATGGCCTTGTTAAAAATACTATTGAGTATTTTTATTCGGTTTCATAACCCAACCTGGAACTCAGAATTGATGCGCGGTCGTCCCTCGTCGGACATCCCCGTTACGAGCTCTCTGTCGTACGTATAACAATTTCTCGTCATTTCTTGACTTCAACATGTTCCTTAATCAGTGTCGTGATGTTTTTGCTTTCATGTCTTCTTGGTACTGTTTTATTCGTATATGCGTGAATATATCACCTTAATTTTCGGTTACCAGCTTCTGCATTCATTTCGCCAGTTATGTTTAGTGTTAGTGTTGGTTCTAGGTTCTCAGTTGTGCTAAGTTAGAAATTGTCAATAATGCTATGTTGCCCATTGATTTTTGTAAATAAATAAATGAAGAAATAAAAATAATTTTCTTGTTTAAAGCGCAAAGTAAATTAAAACTATGATAATTAAATTGTTTCTTTTTATCTTAGAAGAACGGAACGGCTTATAAAAATACGGCTATAATTAAATGATTGCTATTGTTATATTCGACAATTTCTACATAAATGTGGTTCAATGATACATATCTTTTACCCAGCATTCGAAAAAATTAATATTAATTTAAATTAACATCGACTAGAGACTATAGTAATTAAATGAGCGTCTTTTTTATATTGATACTATTGATTGATTGATTGATACATAGAATTGATATTTTAGGATAAATCGTTCCCTTACTGTCAGGCATCAAGCATTTTTCACGGTTATAAATTCACGATCAAAGAAAGGCACTCAAAACACAACCAAAATCATATCCATTATTTTTGAACGCAATGGTTCGTTAGCTCGCCGAATTCCGATTTTCAAAACGACCCATACCGGCAAACAATCTCCGTCAATCGTCTGCGGTGGCGGATTTTGGCGCCACCAGTTCGTCTGAAATGGTTTTGATTTTTAAAGGACGGCTTCGGTATCGGTTTCTCAGCAGAATGGTAAAACAAGAGCCGATGTTTATGATATTATGTTACCAGTAGCACAACAACTGATGCAAACAAGTGCTGAAAGCAATATTCATTTTACGTACCAGTACGTACCGCCGTATCCGTTTCGCCCGGTTTTAACGATAGTAGTTCCACAAATCAAGAGCCGAAACCTCGTTCGAGCAACACAAATTACATTTTCATCGGCATCTACCATAGCTTCGCCATCACATGCCGAAACCAAACGCAATAGTTTTATGAGTGTGATGCGATCATTTTTTCGTGCCGTATGCTTTAAAACAAAACCAGCCAGATGGAAATGCCAGATGAGAATGAGCTAGCCCGATCAAAATAAACATCAGAGGATTCACTCCCATTAGCGCTCCGAGGTTAATTAATTTGTAGAAACCTTGACAAAACACACATTGGCTGTATTCTGGTCGATATCATTTCAGCACTGCTTTTAACCATGTCAACGACCAATTTATACCATCATTTTCCACATGTACCGTGCCTAATAAATTTTCAACATGTAGTCCCATATTTCACATTGGTTTAAACTTGTGAATTGTTTGAGTTTTATAACATTACTAACTATTGGCTCGACACGTAGTGGATTGATTATTTTGCAGCTATCGTACAGTTGGATTCTGTTCAGCCGTTCAGCGAACAGTTTAACTTGTCGTTTCCATTCAGTATGTCTCTCTTTGCGAGCATATGGGTGGTACTGTGCCTGCCAGTGGAAAAGCAAACGAATCCAATATCAATTTTGCTCTGAACTAACCCTCAATCTTCATCAAGAAATTGCAATACGATACCTTGTCATGAAAATGTTGTATTGATGTCATGCAATAAGAAGATTGTGTGCTGGACCTCTACACATAACCATAGTGCCGAAGAAGTTTTGCTGTTGTCATCAGTGACTGATGATACCCGTAAAGTGTCTTCAATCATACTGGCATTAACGTGGATTATCAAGAGGTATTCTTTCCTCCATTATACGCCACGTAGTAAACTTATGATTACTATTGCTATTTCGACTTCCATCAACTGAAAAACAGTATTCTGTGTTTGAGGTTCAACCATTGAATAGCTGTGATTTTTCAGTTGTGTATGTACAGTGGAATTATTCAAGAATGAATAGACAGATGCTAATGGTGTGCCATAATACATTAACATCGAGCGTATCAATTTTTCATGCGATTATTTATTCATTGGTTATTATTAGACCGGGCAGAGCAGTATTAAGTACCAACCAAGTATTAAATATTAAGTTGATGCACTGCACAGAGTTCTAACGGACGTCTTTCGCATAGAAACCGATTAAGCGTCCTAATGCGCTTGATATAGTTGACGCGCTTGACTGCCAAAACACCCTTTTAAAAGTAAATTCTTTCCGCGAACAGAGCTCACTGGGTACTTTGTGAAAATGTGTAGCCCACGCTTGTAGCTTCTTACAATTTCGAGCTTCAAATTTATCTTTAGATAAGCTTTCTTCTCGGCGAAGATCGGAGCAATCGGAAGTAGATTTCTAGCAGAAAAACCCATTTCTGTTAACGTTTACCTTTTTTTTCTGGGTCTTATAAGCTTTTACTATAAAAGCTGCTACGTTCGAGAGCTCATTAGAGTTTTCTCATTACCATACACAAAAAATATGTCGAACCATAAGAGAAAGCTAACACTATTAATACACAACGTTGCATAATGCTGGCCCCGCAGAAAACGTTAATTCCGAATTGTTTGCCAACAAAACCTTCGTCGATTAGCAGCCCGGCAAATGTGAGGCCAATGTGCAATTTTCTATTGCTAATGCGAGCCGTACCTGCTGCTTCCTTCGTCGCCGTCGTGGTGTTGACTGCACGACTGAACCCCCACCCAACCCCCCGTCGGTACCACTCCTCAAACCACCGGAGTATCAATGGCGTGGTCGGTTTCGAACCATTTCGAGTGTCAATCCACAGCCTTAAATTAGATCATGATCGCACGATCCACGCAAACAACGATCAGTCTGGATTTTGTTTACCTTCACCTGGTTCGAAGGACAGGGTGGGTCTTTTCCGGCGCAGGTCCCCAAACGAAGCACTGGGCAGCCCGCTCGCACACACTCACAAAACTGACCAAAATAAACGTTTTGTTACGATGGCTGATTTCAAACCGTGCACTTTACATCCGCGGAACAATGGCAGACCAGTGGGTTTCAGCAGCAGCAGCAGCAGCAGCAGCAGTCACGGTAGCGCCCAGTAGTGAGCAGCAAACAAAAAAATACACAAGAAAATTGAATTGTTGACGTTGAGTGTTAGCACGACAATGGTAATTTTTCCTTCGATTCGCGCACACACTCAGACACACGCAAGTTATAAATTCCACAGGCACAGTACTACCTCTTTCGCAGCCACTTAGCCTCTGCGGAGCGACCCTACGGGAAGCCATCGGAGGCATCGGTTGTCACTTGGGGCCCCGGTCCGTCCGCCGACCCGCAGCTGGATCTGGTGACCCCTAAAGCCAGCCGACTGACCCGAAGCACTCATTGGGCGAACGAGGTTAAGTGGTTCGAGATACCGGGAGGGGACCGGTGGCTTCGAGGTTGCTGCTCACCCGGAGACACTTCACTAATTAAAACCACCTCCAATTGAACGACATGCAGCTCACGGTGTGGGCTCAACTCGATAAAGGCAATTAACACCAATGTGTAACCGAATACCCGCAACGCCTGCCAGAGTCTGCCGATGCTAATGGCGCGCTGGACGAGACGACACCAGCCGCAGCAGCAGCAGCAGCCACAGCTGAAGGTGCTGATACCTCCGGGTGACACACGCGTGACACACCGCCGGAGACTGTTCCGGAAAAGTGCGTCCGAACGCGCCGTTTATCCGCGACTGACTGCCGGGGATGCGAGGCGATGACCATTAGCACACCAACCACGTCCTCCACGGTTCCACGATGGAGTCGCCCGACCAGCCGTCGGGTCGAGCCCCGGATGAACACTGCCAAGTTCACGCGCTCACCGGCCCGGATGTTCATTCGAAGACTTTTCCGACGACTTTTCCGACTTTCGGACGGTGGCTATGTGGTTGTTTCCAACTTCGCTGCAAAACGAATGAAAACTGTTTGCCACCTCCGAACTGCAGTTTATTAAATCGAAAAGTTTCTGTTACTGTTGATATCAATCATCTGACCAGAGCTCGGGCGCTTCTTAGCAGACGGGATTATGGATGAAAAGACCCGACGGGTGCTAGGCGCCCGAAAAATCTTATTTGTAATCAGCTTAACGGCTGCTCGTTTTGGCATCCGCCTCCCTATCGCTTCTGGATGAATGGTGCTAAAAATGACCAGAAAATGCAATCCGATTACTGTGTTTAGTACTTAAAACGGTTTCGTTGAAAAAATCTTCCACTATTGCTCGATAGAACTGAAGCGTGCTAGACAGATGCAACACTAACGCGGCTTAAACCGAATACTTACGGTGGATCGTCAGGGTAAATCAGAACCATAGATAGATGCTTGCGTACGAAACGATATTTACATAGATTACGAAAAAAAAAATTCTGTTTACCATTTAACGAACAGCCGTTTATCATTTAACAAACCACTGCCATATTCATGCCAATCATTCGGAACCGTTGCTCGGGACAGTCTTTGCCGGACTGTTTCGAGCCAGTTTTTCATCGTCGTTCCAAAGCATGAGGCTGGTATTTGTTTGGAAAACACGTTCTAAGCATCACATGTTTGCAACAGAATAAACAAAGTGACTCCCCTCCACAATAAACATACATCTCGTTCAAAGTGGTTCTGCAGATGATGTCGAACGGTGAAAAACAGTCTTCGACAGTGCAGCAAAAGTGAGAACGAAGAAAGACATTAACACTAATGTTCTGTTTTCTTATCATTATTTCCTGCACTCGACTTCTAAATACGATAGCCGTTGGAACTACGGCCAACCAGGTGTAGCCCACATGCGGCTCGTACGGTTGCGATAAAAATAAACGATAACCAAAGACACACATTGCTGCCCATCATGGTAAATTAAGACGTGAGAGACCTGCTAATTCCACGCGATTTTTCGCATGACAGCCAGCATCTGTTTGTTTTAGCTTCTAGAAAATGCGTCAAATATTTGTAAAGAAGAAGTCATCCGCCGAGCCCGCCAACGTAGGAGCACACCGCAAAAGCGAACCGCTTCAAACTGGTACGCCGCGGTGAATTAATTAGCGGACTTTGGATTTATTTTCCACCTCCCTCGGGTACGTCCATTTGGGGTCTGGACGATGATGATCTCGCCGAAAATGAGCCACACGCACGCGCGCTCCGGCCCCCCACCTGCGCTGTGGTGGTTGAGCACTTAAAAAATCACCAATTATCACTTTTGAAAATCGATTTGTCTATAGAAAAAAAAACGTTTTCTTTAGCACACCAACCTGCACATAGTTGGCTACCTAGGAGCATCCACTTTTGCGAACAGGGACAGGAAAATGGAACTATCCAACGACAAGCTAAGCTGCAAACAGTTTCCGGCTCGATCAGTAGACAGTAATAGATTGTGGGTTCAATTTGATCGCCTTCAATACAAATATGCTTCACAAAGTCCCCACAGGTCCCTGAAACCATCCGCAGTTCGTGCTCAATGCCTCGCGGTGAATCATAATGAACCTTGAACGGACTTCCGGAGCCGCGATGAACGAAAATGGCATGAATTTTTCATGGACGCCATATGTCCCATAGGAAAGCCAAATGCTAGTTTCACCTGTAGAGCCAGGCCACTTGTTGCTGCAACATGCAGCTGTTGTTCTGGGTCGTGGACATCAAACAAACAGCCGGCACCGGGCACCGTGGTCAGCACATACGTTGGCGTTGGTTGGCCAAGCAAATAGCACTTTGACCATTTGTTGAACTTTGCAGTGCCAATAATTTCCCTGAAATATGTTCGCATTTATGAATGCGCATTCCTGAGCCAATGAACAACAACGCCTCCGCGGGAAATGCATCGTAGTGCTCAGAAAATGAAATGGAATGTTGCTGTGTGATATGGAAAACAGTTTTTTGCGAAATACAGGACACCCAAATGAAGCTACGTTATCTGAAAGAAAAAAGACCCATTCTTTGAAATGATGCATTATTTGGCCACAAAGGTCACCTACAACTCCTCTCTGACCACAATCGACGAACCATTCCCTCGCGAGCTCACGTAGTAAATAAGGTATGGTGTGAAGTATTTCATTTCCTAGTTAAACATAACGTGTCCGGCGCCACGGAATCGGACATTCCGCACTCTTTTGGCTTTTATCTCCCAAGCTGGCCACTTTTTCCCGGCAGCTTGCCAAACGCAAATATACGCCCCGGCGAACGGCAAACATTGAACGAAACAGGGATGTGAAGGAGCAAAACCGAATACGGTCCGACATTTTAGTAGCTTCATTTCTTTGGCCGTGTCGAAGAAAACGGAACTCCGATGGAGGAGGAAATCCGAAGCAAAAATAAACAACCATCATCGATGGGCAGTGAATTTGGGCGTCAGCTGTAAACATCGTTTACGATCGGGCGGCAGTTGATTGGCTTGAAGTCCGGGCCCGGGATTGTGCATCCAGATTCGAAAACTTCGGTGTTTACTCGGAACCACGTTCTGGGTTCAAAGATCCAGTCGGTCGGGTTTAATGATCATAACCCGTTTACGGCATCGAAAACAATTGCAGTTGGTATTAATTTGCACGGAAAATCTCTATATTTCCAGCAATATAGCTAAACACATGCATAAAACATAGGAAAAAACTTCACAGACAAATAACTCCCAACAAGTAAAAATAGGCATAAAAACACAGAAATCAATCGCGCCACCAGTCCAGGTTTAGATGCGGAATGTTCGGCGAACTGCACGCTACCGGCCGGTTGCCATCGTGTGGCAAAGCGAACGCATCCGGCACCACCTCCATCCGGTGTGTATCGCCGGCATTAGCGCAGATCAGCGACGCCATCGTGGTACGCTGCAGTTCCCTCAACTGCGGCAGCGTAAAATGTCCGGGATTCGTCGCCGGGCCATTGCTGTAAAAGTAGCGATCACCGTGCCGAAACTTGGCAAACTGATCGCTAATCAGCTCGGCAAACGTTTCACCCACCACCCCATCGGCGACGGGCTGTTCCAGTATGCCGCCCACATACAGATCGATGTCTTCGACGGCCGAATAGAGCGACGCCAGCTTCGAACCGAGTCCGGGACCATAATCCGCGAAGCTGCCCACACCGGACTTGCCAGCCAGCCGCAGGTAATCGTTGTACGGGCGCAGAGCATGATCGCGTCCGCGCTGTATGTTAATGGCGATTAGATCGGCGCCGTACGGATTTCCTGGCTGCACATCCAAGAAGTGAGTCAGGCTGGTGGTGAACATATCGTCTACGCTCTGCATCGGCTGCTGCTGGATCGCGCGGAATAGATCATCGTAGAACGTGTGCTCGCGGAACCGGGACGGATCGAGAAACGTCTGCCACGTCTGTACGGGGCCATCCTTTAGCCTAGAAACGAAAGACACCCCATCAGATGACCCACATATATGTTGGTCACCAGCCTTGATGTGCCACTTACTCAAACTTAGACGGAACCGTCGAGTGGCCGAAACGGAAGGCCGCCACCGTAAACTCACTCGAAACGGACGGATTTACGTCATGCCGGTAATGCTCGGTGTAGTCCCCCGCTTCCCCAGAGTGGAGCTTATAGACGGACGCGAACTGTGGGCCAACAATTTTCGGCAGGTACTCCGTGTACACGATGTGCTGCAGCTGGGCGATGACGATCCGGCGCGATTCCTGAAAGATCGTGCGATCGCTCCAGTGCGGATTGATCCGCTCGAGATGTCGCGCGATGCGATTATGCTCTCGCAGGAACAGCGTGTGGACGGCCACGAGCGACAGTAACTGATTCGATCGAACATCGCCCGTTTTGAAGCACATTTCGGCGCGCTTCTCGCAAAATCCTTCGCGCCGCTCCAGCGGTGGAAGTTCGTTGTGGTGGCGGCGATGGTGCAGCGACTTCAAGCGGCCCCCTTCGTGGGCCCGCAGCTCGTCCGCCTCCCGACTCGAAGCCCCGTAGATGGGCGACCCGTCGATGTAGTGGCTGGTGCTGGACAGTTGCCGGGCGTACTCCTGGGCCCCACAATGGTTCATGGGCGCCACAGCCGTTCGCACAAAGTGTAAACACTTCACACCGTACTGGGAGTAAAAATCGTCCCCCTTCAGCACCGGGATCGGCATGCAACCGACGGACACGTTCCGCAACCTTGCCGACCCGTCTTCGGTGCAACACTTCGCACTGCTATCGAGCGCCTTGTTGCGCGAAAAATCGTGCGCCAAGAACTGACCGAACTGCATCAGCAGCACGTTGTAGTGAGGGTGCGGATGGTGCAGGTCCGCGAACAGGTTCGAGGACAGTTTGCGGGCCGTCGGCAGGTAGCGCCCGGTAGTGGATACCGCACGCGGTGCCCAGACTCCATCTCCGTACGCCGGGGGAAGCACGCGTTCGACCGGATATCCCACCGCACCCCAGAGACTGCAGCCGGGCTCGAGATTGTTGCACTGGCCATCGTAGCTACGGTACCGGGAATGGGGCTTCTTGCATGGAGGTCCCACCAGACAGCGCTTTGGTCGCCGGATATCCGCCACCAGGTTACCGGTACCGTTGGTCCTGCAGAGGGAACAATAGAAGCAGAGTGACATTTTTTCATCAAACCTTCCCACGGATCGCGACCGCACTTACATTCTACGAAGTGCCTGCAGTGTAAGCACGTCCTGCAGACCCTGCCACGCCAGATCCTCCGCATCGTGCGTAGAAACGGTGCCATCGGGTTTCTCCCGGAATCGGTTCGCTTCTTGCAGCCCAATAGCTTGGGCTTGCTGTAAAATTTCGTCACCGACGACCGGGGCCAGCGGATCGGTTTCCACATTGTCATTTCCGATTCCAGGGGTGCAGCAAATGCCAGACATTGAGCCATCCTCCAGCTGACACCGTCGCCAACGGGCACTTTCCCAACGCCGTTCGGACGGTGGTCGAAGCACTGCGGGTCGCGAAAGGTACTCGACGATGGCCATGCGATCCACATCCGGACACTGGAGCAACCGCGTGCAGTAACTACCCTCGGAGCACGGCGAACTCGGATCCGGCCCTTTAAATTAGGTTGGAATTTATATTAGATTTCCCGACGCCAATTACAACCAAACGCAATCAAAGCAGTGCCAATTCTGTGGCAGGCAGACATTTTCTCGGCGGTTGGTGCACTGTGCCTGAATACGGAATGCTAACAAAATCTCTGTCTCGTGAAATTTAACTTCTCCGCCTGAGCTAATTAAACAAATGTTCACTTTATCGAAACATTACACACAGTAAAGTACGCCCGTATCGTTCGAGGAATTGGCAGCTAATTAAATCGTTAGACACAAGTTGTGTAACGGTTCCACGAAAATTCTTTCCTAAATCGCAAATCGCTTGGCCGCGTTCGGAAATCGAAGCAGATGCGCCCGTTATCTTTTGCGAACCCGAGCTCCGGGCGATTACAAAACGAGCTCTACGAACTATAAACTAATAAACATCCATCGACTGAACGCCCGAGGCCGTAACCAATACACCCGAGGCGCGTTTAGAAGCTACCAGCTGCAAATTCGAACAAAGGCCGGTCACCTCGTCTCTCAGCCTTCGCATCTACCTACCGGTTACGGAATGTGGCAGTTCGGTGACATTGGCCGGGACCGTGTCCCCGGCGATCAACAGGAACACGCTCGCAAGTTGAACGGCAACGGCTCCGATTCTCGGCACCGACGACGACGAATGTCCCGACATTTTGTTCAATCAACCCCAAGCTTGGCGTCCACGAGCGATTCGTTAGTCGGAAACTGTGCCCCGTGGACGTTGCCTCCTGGTTACCGGCTGTCAGAGGACTGATGGTGAAAAAAGGCCGCAAGCTGGTGCCCGAAACGCACGAACGCGTTCCCAGGAACGCCATCTCTCGGCGTGTTCGGCAACCCGGTGCAGCTGCGTAAGATCACTTCCGGGGCAAGTAAATTACTTGGCTTGGCCACGCCATTTGGTGCGTTTGGCGAGGTTCCGGCCTTTCGGTGGCGTCAGTGCAACGTTCGCTGCAGGAAAGCACGCATCGCACCACGATGTTCGCCGTAAGTTTGTTCCCAATTTTAACGCTAGCTTTAAGTGTCAGTGTCCTGCGAGCGGATGAAGCAGATCGAGTGGCCACGTTTGATTCTGGCGTCACCGCATCCGAACAACTGCTTACGCATGCCATCCGAGAAGGCCACCGGCAGTACGCACACCGAGTGGCTAGTGTTGAAAAGAATGGCCAGAAAATGAAGGGCACCAACGAGGGACTGCCGGCTTGGCACCAATTCCACAGCTCACCATTCGCGCGAGGAAAGCCTAACCGAGCAACGCCACGGGATGAGGTCGAACCTTACGAAGATGTGTTCGTAGCGCGATCCTTGGCCGATGCGCTCAATCTGACGCTCACCGAACGCACCGCGGCCGATGACTTTGGGTTGGGAGAAGCGAATCGTCTAAAACGATGCATGCCACCGAAACCGTGCGATCCCCACGCCAAATACCGTTCGTTCGATGGTACTTGCAACAACCCGGTCCCCTCTCGGAGCAGTTGGGGTTCCGCTGGTTCTCCTTTCGAACGGCTGCTGCCTCCGGCCTACGAGGACGGGGTGTGGAGTCCGCGGGCACACTCTTCCGCAACCGGGCGACCACTGGCCAGTGCCCGTACCGTCTCGGTAACCGTCTTCCCGGACAACGATCGTCCGGATCCAAAGTTTAACCTGCTGATGATGCAATTTGGGCAGTTCGTGTCGCACGATATCACGCGTAGCGTCAGTGTCCGCTCTGGTAAGAGATCATCCCAATAGGAATCGCAGGAACTCGCCGGTAACGTCGATTCCTTTTGGGCTTTCCTTTGATTTAGGGAACGATGAAATTCAGTGCTGCTCGTCGGATCACTCGGCCGCGTTGCCCGCCGAACAGGCACACTTTGCCTGTCTCCCGATCGAGGTTAGCGCGGACGATCCATTCTACTCGAAGTTCGGCATTCGGTGCCTAAATTTTGTGAGACTCGCGTTGGCCAGAGACGGAAAGTGTCGGGTCGGGTACGGCAAGCAGGTGGACGTCATCACACACTTCATCGATGGCTCCATGGTGTACGGATCGAATCGCGAGACGGCGGACTCACTGCGCACGTTCTCCGGTGGCCGACTACGCAGTATCTTCCCATCCGGCGACGAGCTGCTGCCCACCGAAAGCCGTCCGGACGCTTGCGAGCCGTGGGCGAAAGTATGCCTGCGGTCCGGCGATGATCGCACGAATCAGATCATTTCGCTGACCGGAGTGCACGTGCTGTTCCTCCGTGAACACAATCGGCTGGCCGCGGGCTTGGCTCACGTTAACCCACACTGGGACGACGAACGATTGTACCAGGAAGCACGTCGGATTGTGGTGGCAGAAATACAGAAGATCTTCTACAACGATTATCTACTGCAAATCATGGGACATGAAATGGCTCGCCACTACGGCTTATTGGATAATCCTGATGGGCACACCGATTCGTACAGTACCGAAGTGAGGCCACTGGTATTCAATGAACTGAGCGGAGCGGCCTACAGATTCGGACATTCAACGGTGAATGGAGCTTTTCTGTGAGTATGCAATGTCAACCGTTAGATCTTTTCTAGATTGATCCACTTTCGTCGAATTTATTCAACAGGATACAACATCGAGATCGCCGCTCGGAACTGGTACCGATCCAGGACGTGTTCCTCAACCCCTCCAGGCTGCTGCAGCGATCGTTTTTCGACGATCTGCTGTTCTCCATGATCGATGAACCGCAGCAACAGGTAGACGATTCCATCACGCACGGTCTGACGAGGTTACTGTTTGCCGGGCGCCTTCCATTCGGGTCAGATCTGGCCGCACTCAATGTCCAACGAGGCCGCGATCATGCGCTCCGGCCCTACAACGACTATCGGGAGTGGGCTGGGTTGCCGCGGATCAGCAGCTTCGAGCAGTTCGGTCCGGTCGGTGAGCGGTTGGCCGCCGTTTACGAATCCCCGGATGATGTGGATCTGTGGGTAGGAGGACTGCTCGAGCCACCTGCACCCGGTGGAGCACTGGTCGGCCAAACGTTCGCCTCCATCTTTGGCGAACAGTTTGCTCGGCTTAAGTTCGGTGACCGGTACTACTACACCAACGGACCGCAGCACAACCCGGGTCACTTTACCGTCCATCAGCTGCGAGAGCTGGCCAAAGTGTCGCTGGCCACCGTAGTCTGCGCAAACATTGGCCATCCGGACGGGTTTTCCGTGCCGCCGAATGTGTTCCAGCAACCGAGTGGCCACAATCCGCCCGTACCGTGCGGCTCCTTGCCACCGGTCGACCTGAACGCCTGGAGGGGCGATCACTGAGCGTTGGTCGGCCTTTATTTTCGTATTGTTACTCACGCCCTCCTTTTTTTAAAATGTATAAAATGTTAAACATTTCTATGTTTGTTTGTTGAAATAAAAGTATGTTGTCGAAGTATCGACACACAGTTCAACGATTCGCAACTGAACCTTCAGTATATTAGTATATAAGTTATCTATCAACAAGGACGACAAGGAGGCCACAGATGGACAGTTGCCCGTTCGGCGTGTTTCGTTCCGGTGAGTGGACGATGTAGCGGGACGATTGTTTAATTTTTACTTACGTTTGTATTTTAGTTCGCAGTTTTAAATGCTTTCGGAAGATCACACCAAACCATCGTTTGAGACTTTGAAAGGACTGGTTGTTTCTCGTAGAATATTTCGTAAGTCCTTCGAACGTGCGTATGTATAGCTTGAAAGCAAAGAAAGATGTCGGAGCAGTCTCACATGGCTTGAGTTGGGTTTAGAATCGGTAGCTGGTGGCCAACGGGGATCAGCTCGATGGAGCAAAGCATCGTAAATCCAGACCACGAATATCAGGACACCACAATGGTTATTACACCATTAAAACACTAGGGATGCCTCGATGATCGGACGATCAAATCCGAAAAAAGCTTCTTTCGAGCTCGATCGGGCGACAGTGGCGCCACCGGCGGCCGTGTATCGAACCAACCGAGCAATTTCAGTCAAACGTCAAAGTCAATGTTCCTTCGCACTGGCAAGCTGCGTCGTCGCTACGCTCGTTGTTTTTCTTACAAATAACCCGTGAAATCGTGACACTGCTCCGTAAACAGCTGTAGCAACGTGAAACTCAACAGTGGTAGGTGGTTCCGCGATAGACGGTTGGTCGCGAATTGTTTGGGACGGTGGTGAAAACGGCAAAAACAACACACCGTCGCAGCAACGTAGCCACATTTCCCGTAGCAACGTTTGAAGGCTTCACACGGTGCACGGTGGTGTGAGTGTAGGCATTTCTTCGCGCATGGATCGCCTCCGAGTGTGTGTGCGTGTGCATTGTTGCTGCAAAAATCCGTTTACACATTCCCGTTGACGCAGTCTGCAGGCCAAAAAGGTGTGCCACTGGCGCACGTAAGAGGCGATCGTTGTTTATGCGGTCTCTCACCAAGTGGCCGCGGTTCTCGATGAGATGAAGAAAACGTCGGGCGGCCTGAAGTGCAGAGTGAGTGCAACTGAGAAAACGCGGCCAAACGCAATGCACCTTTCGTGGGCTCGTTGGTAAGGAGAAGCATAAAATTGTGTATACATTTAGGTGCATAAGCGACAGGTTCGGGTGTGCGTGTGTTTGTGTGCCTAAAGTGCACGTCCGCGGTGGTGGTTGTGAGCTTGTGTGTGTAGTAGGATAAGCATAAAGGAAAAGCACCTTGTGGCGCAAACGAATCACAAAAGATCGAATCGAAGGATTGATCAACAACATCATACGCATGACAAGGATTATCTGCGCCGAAGGCCATCAACAAACCAGTGGCTTCGTGAACATTTATCGGACGATTGTAGTCGAGGTTCCTGTTCATTTACATTCCATCGATCGGCCGCTCGCATTCTACAACATCCAGGTAAGACTCATTGTTTTCACTCACAATGAGGGACCACAATACTTGCTTCATTGTCCGAGCTAAAGCTCCTTTCTTCTCAATAACCGACAGATATCAAGCAACATTGATAAGGATCGCTTCGAACAACGAACAGCATTCCGAAAGTATGCTCTTCAGAGTTGAATTCGAAATTGTTATTTAAGCTCAAAATACGTTCAAACAGTAAATTCCGAACTCGTTATGATGCAGAACAAAACAATGCTAAATTTATTCTGTCTGTTTTTTAAATTATTTGATCAGAAACAGGATAGGATATTGATTTCGATTTCGAGCGACAACATTGTATGCGGCGGGAAAAAGTGCAAATGTTTCACGACTCCCAAATTAAATCCACAGTTATTTGTCTATGACGTCTTTAAACACGGCAAAACGGCGAAACGCCGAAACGACTTATGGGGCGACCGGACGTGCGCCTGTGTATGTGGAGTATAGTAATGGGAACTGGTTTTGGTCACATTTTGTTTAAAGCGACGTCAGCATCATCGTCTTGGCAGCGGAGAGTTCGTTTTGAGCGAGCTCTTTGGGTAAACAGTCGAAGATTTTGTCCTCGTGCGGTGGCATATTCAAGGACACGCTGACGAGGCGAATACTGCGCACCGAATGATACGCACTTGACGGCCAGATAAAAAGTATCCAGCATAATAGAGTCTCAGATCTAACATTCTAACAGTGTGTCAAATTCACCTGAGAAGCATCGTTAGCCAGAAAAGACTATTTTCCTTGCAAGTGTCTAGACTTTCCGCTAACGTCTAGCATTAGGCTTGTTAGCGGGCTTATTATCACACACAGCCACACAGTGAAGCAAACTCCTAGGGGCTTAGGGTCTTTGGTGCTGGCGGAACAGTCAAGCATCTTTCCGTGTTTCCACCTGCACACGCGAGAATCGCGATTTGCGTTTAGAAGCAAACCCTGCGAAGCGAAGAGAAAAGTTCTTCCTCTTCCTCCTGGCTCGGCTACCCCCCGGGGGGGAATCGGTAGTACAACAACCTTTTGCAACTCGCAACCTTTTTTTGTTTTCTCCCGCTGTCTCTGTCGGCCCCCTATCCGCCTAACAGGGTACACTTGCTGCAGTCATCCGGAACCCTGCTGAACCCTCCTGCAGCAGCAGCGAAGGAAGGAAGAAATGCGAAGATAGCCGCACGAAACTCTCGCCCCAGTGGGCCACGAGGTGCGCGGCGCAAGGTTTGCGCATGATAGTGCTGGGCGCCGATTATGTGTGCGCCGCCCCGCCACCGCCGTGCAGATTCAGAGCCAACACATGGTCGCTGGAAGTGGCCGTTCGGACGAAATGGGAGAAACAACTGAAACGGACGGGGGGGCGGGGGGGCCTGAAAAAGAGGGACGGAGAAAGCGAAAAACCCGCTGCGCAATTCACCTGCCGCGTCCGCGACCGTTTGTTTAAAAGCCGCGAGAAACAGAGAAACAGAGAGAACCTCCAGCGACACATTAAGCTGGTCGTATATGTTCGCCAAAAAAGAGCGAGCGAGAGCGAAGGCGGTGGTGCTCTGGAACGGTTTTTATGCTCCTCCGAACTTCGGGGGATTTAATATGCTGGAGAAAAAAGGTGTGCGCCCGTTGTCGTGCTGGTATTGGTGCGCTGCGCGAATGGCTCAAGCTGCGTCGCGCCGCGCGGCTCTACGCAACGCAACTTGGTCTTCCACGCGAACGCTGCGCACTCACATCGAAATGACGTGATGCGGGGACGTGAGCGGCGCAACAAAGGCCACCGTGGAAACGGATTGAGTTACTCCGGGGACGCGCCGCGCCGTCCCAGACACCCGTTCGTCCGTCCGTTTACCCGTGCCACTTGTTTGGTTGCTAGGGAAGTTGGTTCGCCACACAGGGGTCCAGTTCTGTGTCACGCACACATCGGAGGGCGCGTGTACAGGTGTGTGTGTGCTCGGTGCTTGGTGGTTGCTGCTTGCTGCTTGCTTCTCCGTAATGATGATTAGTTGTTTGAGTTCCTTGAACACGCGAAGGCCTATTACGAGAGAACGAGGCGGACACTCGCAAAGAGTGTCAGACCGTCGCCGTGTACGTTCGTATCGTGCGTGCGTGTAGAGTGAAACCCCTGACATCCTAAGCAGGCCGCGGAATATACACGACAAGCCGCAGCAAGGGTGTGTCACAGAGAGCGGCCCAGGTCTGAAGGTTCGTAATACGGCCGCCGTCCAGTGCGAGTAAAAATGGTTACATTCGCGCGACTCATCGTACCTGTCAGTCCGGTACCTTTTTTTTAAGCCTCTTCTGGGGTCGAGTGTATCTGTGTGTTAGTGTGTTTTATATCCTTCGCGCGAGCCGCCCGTATCGTCCGTCCGAGGGTCGCAAGTGCTGTGCTGAGAAAGGACGAACTGTGTTTTATGCCCACCGTCTGACCTTTTCCTTAAAAAAACCCTCCTTGTGCGGGGTACCAGAAACGCTTTACAACGCGTCATCGGTCAACGCCGCCGCCGTGGTGAATGTGTACGTATATGTTGATTAATGTTGGCACAGTGTGCGAAGTTATTCGCGATCCGGCCATCATAGCGAAGTGGTGTTGTGTATGAGTTTAGTTCCCGTAACTATCAACCCGGGAGCCATAAAAGTTTGGCCAAAGGTTTACTATGCCCGCGGGTGTGTATTAGTAGTCGGGTAGTGCGAATTTTTCCGTTGAATCCGAACGGCCAGAAAACTGTGTGGTCTTGCCGGTTGGTTAACAAAGTAAGAGGAAAAAAGCTTTAGAAAAAGCAGTTAACACTCGGCCATAAAGTGATGGGAGTGATGTGGTGGAATGATGAAAGGAAAAGCATTGTGAAAATAAAAATAGACAGCCACAGGCAACACAGTGCAGCGCAGCGCAGTCATCGTTGTGGAGAAGTCGCAAAGGTGACGGGGCTCAGGAGCGAGTGAGAGAGAAAAAAAAGGCCTTCGTCGCGAATTAAGCGAAACGAACAAGAAGAAAAAGAAGCCAGTGCGGATCAGACGAAGAAAACCGCGGCGGATGACCGCGTGATGTGACGTAGCCAGCGTGTCCGTGTGTGTGTGTGTGTGCCTCGCGGACTGATCGTTGCCAAAAATTGTCGGAAAAGGGGCCAAAAAGGGAAACGACATCAACGGGGGGAAAGAAGCAAAGTAAGCGACGAAACCATCCGTCCAACGCAACGCTCACCACCACCATCGCGTTTATCGAAAGGCGCAGAAAAGGATCAACGGGAACGCGCGAATCGCGCTGGTGCTGGAATTCGGTGGTCTGGAAACGGAAACAAGTACAACTGTCATTTCGTCATAGCGCCAGCGTGTCTTTGCCCAACCGTTCACCCCGTTCGTTTTAGGCGCACGGTGGTCATCACGAATACAGCCAGAAAAGATCGAGTTGCAAAAACGGTCCCGCTGGGGGTCCATACACCAGTATGAGGTCATGGATGACGATGTGTTGGACCGGAGCATGTGAACCTACGGCGCGCCCTACTAAGGAGCATTAATTTTTGGGTATTTTTAAATGCTTTTTAGTTGTGGACCCCACATGAAGAAATTGGAAGTAAATTCGCGGCTCAAACTGAACTGAATTGGTACGAAACGAGCGACTCCACATAATCCGACAACTTCCGATGACGAATGGTGCTCGGTGTACATTCAGTGTGTGTGTTTGTTGGGCGCACGTGTAAATGCATTAATTGGATTACCTACGCGAAGAGGACCTGTGTCCGTCCGGCTAGTGGTAGGACTTCCCGTCACAATACGCCACGAGCGACACCGCCTGACTGAGCCATTTTGTTTTTCAACCTGCAATACGGGAGCCCAATGGTAATGGCTCAATTCTATTTGGACCCGCTTTATCATAAATGACAGACGGCGTGTTATTTTGTTAGGACATTCCGTCCGTTTCCGTCTTTTTGAGGAACATGTTTTAAGGAACATTTCTCTAATCTTGCTCCGGTGCTTATTGAAGATATGCACTCGCTACGCTACGCGCTCTTCAAGATACGACATAACTGCGGGCTGATAAGATATGCTGTGTACAGAATGTCATACATAGAATCGTAAAACGAAGTTCCATTCTGCCCTGTTTCTCGGTACTCGGTGTCCTTCACCAACCTGGCTGTATGAGATTATTTGTCAGAGGCACACACATAAATCTAGCGAACAAACGATATAGACTCAAAGACACCTTCAACAACACTCTCAAGTCCGGTCTTGCAGGTTACCACTACAGTCGGATTACTGGTTGCAACACGACCGCGAGTTGGTGCTGCCGGCACCGGATGTTTGCCACCATTACCCGCCCCAGCCCCAGCATAACCTGGAGGGAAAATATGTGGCACACCTGATGTGGCACGGAGTGAACGAATTTGTACGAGGAAAGCAGTGCAGCCTCAGTCGTGTCGCACTGAGTATTGCGGAGGATATCCGCCGAGGTCGAGATAAAAACGGGCACCCTTCTCTGGTCCATTCGCTAGCTGAAAAAAAGCAATGGAAAACACTTCCCCCCGCGCACAGCCAAGCGAGATGATACCGTTGCGACAGTTTCCTGTCCGGCGTCACAGCGTTGTTCTACGCACCTTACGCGAGCCACAAGAAGATGCAGTGATAATGTGTTCACCTAACCGGCTCGGTGAATGGCGATCGTCGGGGTATACCAGTCGTAACGGAGCCTTGAAGATGATATTGATATGATCATTATAGCGATCTTTCGTGTTAGCTTTCGCGAGATATTGGTACTTTGAGAATGCCAAAGATGAAAAGTACTATGAACGCCGCATACACACGTTCGGACCGGGCCGTATTTATAGGTTTTCACAGTTGTTGCAATTGAAAGATTATTTTCAATGTACAGTGCTACAATTTTAGTCCGCCGTTTTACCGTACATTGATCCATGACCAAAATGGCATACATTACCGTTTCAGAATTTGACTGATTTGTCAAAATCGACTAAAAAATGATGGAGTCATTTGACATTTCAATCTTGGGATCGTGATGGAACACCCTACTAGTTGTTTCTAGCCTGCTTCTCTAATCCATGACGTTCCGTCAGTAATGAAACAAACTGTTGAAGAATGTTTTGGATCAATGGCTTTTTTCACGCAAACATTCAATGTCCGGCTGCGTGATCAGTGTAATCTCGTGTGTGTGATGGATATGTGCCGGTGAGCGATACGATACCCTCTTACATGAAGCAATTATACGCTACGTGAGGTAAAGCCATAAATATAAGTTGTTCCCTCGACCCCATGGACAACAGGTGAAAGAAGTGGACGGCGGGAGATCACAGGATGGGGGCTGCGAGCGAGGCATATGTGTCGATCATTTCTGCAAGGTCAGGTGGCTGCAACTAAGATAATGAGAGCCTATGGTATGCGGCGGAAGTGAAAGTTTTAAAAACCGTTAGTGGAACCTCCCCGAGGAACCAGCCACGAACACGTTCGTTACGTTTTTGGCGGCTTCTCTTGGACTAGTGTGGAACGGGTTTGCTAATTTCTTTAAATAATTCGATTTCCTCCGCTTGAAACGGCCCGGAACCGTATTACAACATCATTGCCTATGCACGTTACGATGATGTGCGTGTTTCCTACACGGCTCTTTTCATTTTCTGGACCTCGGAAACGCCAGCAAGGACGTGCATCATCCCGTGCCATCCATTAGCGGTAATTATGGGGTTCTCCCGACTTGGCACTCCGATACTTTGGAGACGTTCCAACGGTCCAGTGGCCAGCGGACAATTTATGTTCTGTTTCCGATGATGGAGAATGTAAACGAAACAGCACCAAACGTTCGTCCTGCTGCTTTTGTGGCAGGTGACAGCGAGCAAAAACCGTTCTCCAACCGTTATCGATTTCCGGCTATTTAAAATCGGATCATAACGCATTTAAAGCAAACTGTTTCCAGTCTATTTCAGTCTGGCGGGCCTTATTGTGTGACGCAATGGACGCTAAAAGTGATGAAAATTGAATATTTGTTGAAGGCCAATACGGCTCCCTTAAACCGTAATTTTCCTATCCGCTTCGGATTCGGCTGTTCGGGGTACACTCACCAGATGGTGATGATTGATTTTACTTTCTACGGAAAAATGGCAAGGCCTGGTGGGCTGGCCGGTGGGATATCGGATGGCATTTTCAAATCTCTTTTTCTTTTCTGTCGCCCCAACGTGGACATTTCTCTATCGTTTGGAAATCAATCTGGATGGTCAACGCGCTAACGCCGCCGTCGGTGGGCCGCCGGTCGGTTTGTCGTAAGATTCATGTTTGGTTTCACTTTCCCTTTTTTACCGTTGCAACCTTACGGGGGTCGCCGGAGGAAATGGTATCGTCTCGGGTACGCCAAGTGAACAGGTCAAATGAACTTTCTGCCGCCTTTGGCGACGTTGTTGAACGAGTTAGTAGTCTCATCAGGCCACGGGCGGATGTCAGCGGGAAATGAACCATCAGCCTCATCCTCTCCATCGTATGACGTCAAGGTTGATTGGTGAACTAAAGTTTGCTTACCTCTGTCTTCGTGCTTTGGTTTGCAGGTCCACTACTTCCCATGTTCCGGTCGGGAAGAGAAATCGTACACGAAATCATTGTCGACACCGTTGCGATTACCTAACAGTTTTCGGGCTTAATGAAGACATAGACAGAAATGTCTTCCGTTTAGTTGGATAGAAAGTCTTGTGAAATAAAGATCAGCATGTATCGAATTTCCTATCGCGGTCGTCGAATGGAATCCAATGTACAAATCGGTTTAGTTTCACGAAGAAACTCAGAAAGCAAAATCGTCGGGAAACCTTTAAACCTTCAATTCATTCACTGCTTTCTTGAAGGTGGATAATTTTATTTTTACCTAAAAAATCACTTTTCTGTTTGGTTAGCCCCCTGGACTAGACCGTCAGCATCGTGCCACCGTGCGTTGTGGTCGCTAAAGTTGCATGTACTTTACACAACTCCACCTTGAGCGGCGAAAAATGGAAGAAAGCAAACTTTTACACTCCCACCCTCCGTGTCCGCTGACGACGTGAAATGTGATTGCGTTTCGTGGCTCCATTCCGCGGGGGCCACGGTTAGTGGACTTTTATGGAAGCTTGAGTCGCGCGTTTCCTGGGCTGGGCTTCTTGGGCTCGTAAATATGCGTAAACGTGTAGCTAGCACTCCCCATTAGGGGAGCGTATGCGACCGCACGATACGGTTGTCCAGGTGAAAACATTATTTACAAACAATCAGACATTTTCGTCCATAAATATGAGCATAAATATTGGCTCCCCGAAAAGCGCCGTTGCTGCGGCGGAGTCAACTAAACCACGGCGTACCGTTACGCGTCGCGCTTTATTGGCGCTTCAAAATGTTTTCCCAAAAAAAATCTTAGTATGCTTGAGTCTGTATCTATATTGCACCATTGGTAAAATATCCATGTCACCGGGCGGGCATTGGTTCGACGTTTATTTGACATTTGGAAATTGATGAAGCTTGCTCAACCACCGCCGACAGACGGCGGCCGAGTGGTTGAGCAATCGAAGCAAGCCTTCACACGGTGTGTAACGAGTTCAAGTTGTGGTTGATCCGTTTATCGAAGCATACTAAAGCCTGTCCTACTTAGAATCGAGAACAATTGAATTAGCTCTAGCTCGCGGTTGTCAAGGTGTCAAAATGAAGGTATTTTATTGTGCTTTGAGAGAAGAATTTCAGAAATTTATTCTGTCGGTCGACGGATGAAATCGCGAACATTCTTTTGAATGTGTGCCATCATTTTTTGCACAATCTTCTGGTCCACTTCATCGGCTAATTTGTTCCAATTTCTCGCCATCTCTGCAGCATCACGCATCACCTTTCCAGTCTTTTTCAACTTCTTTTTGATTATTACACAATAATTTTCGTTTGGGCGGAGTTCACGGTGATTTGGTGGGTTGATATCCACCTTATTGTTACGGTCCTTGATGTAGTGGCAGCTTACCAAATCAGGCCAAAACTTAACCGGACCTTTGTGTGACTAAATTGAACTCACTTTTTGAGGCACTCTTTCTTGTACAGCGTTTAGTTCATCGACGTGTTTGTGATGAAAACGTTGGTTTTCCGACCACAGGTGCAAAATTCTTTCCAGACCATCAGTTTCCGTTCAAATTTATTGGCGAATAGAATACCGTGTCAAGATAAAATATTCGTCCAGGAAGCTGTCCAAAATCAATTTTCACGTATGTTTCGTCGTCCATCAAGCAAGCATCCTTTGTATCTCGTCAGAACCTTCTCGTACAACTTTCTAGCGCGTGTTTTAGCGGCTAGGTTTTTCTTAAGTGTCCTGTAAGGATGCTAACATGCAAAAAAAAAACAATAGCCTCTTCGTAGACAGACCCTCTGGACAGTACTTCTGCTGCCACCATATTTTTTTTGCAATATCCCGAACCGGGGATCCAGGATCTTCTTTCTTCTTTCGTTTTTCTTCTTTCGAGTTCCATTAATTCACTTCCATAACTTTCTATAAACTCCGCGTACCAAGATGAAACTTTCAGCACTAAAAGTCGAATGTTTACTAAAGACATAGCTTTCAAAACATTTGAAATCCGACCCCCAGAGACACTGCTAGAAGACATAAAACTTTTCACGATTCTAAGCGGGAAAGTCTTTACTGAGATATGGACTCTTGAAATGCTGGACGGTGATGCCCGATGTGCTAACTGCGCGAATTATGATACGCACGGGCCCCAGCGAATAGCTGTTCGTGTGACCACACAAGATGGTCGGCGAGAATGCTGACGAGTGTGCAGTGAATAAAAAACCTAAACAGTGCCGCAGATAAAACGGCGCAACCTTCACTCGTTTGCTGCTAGTAAAGTGTCTCCTGCGAAATCCCCAGCTGGCCCGGAACCGGTTTCTTCTCCCTTGCGCGTGGACTAACGCTTTGCATAGCGATGCATCGGTGGCATTGAAAACGAATGATGCAGCACGCCGCGGACCGTCTGGTGCCTGCGGGGAGAGCATTACAGGGTGTGTCAAAATTAGTTCCTACATGACAATGGTCAGTAAATTTGTTTCAAACATTTTTTTAACAAGATGTTTTTCTTCCCAAAGGGCCCAAGGCACTTGGTGTTTCTCTGAAGCAATCTGCCAACGAAAGTGTTATGTCCGAGTCGACACCCTGTATTGTTGTGTGCCAGTTCTTTAGGGGGACCAAAAAAAAACGCGCACAACAAAGGAAGGAACGCTGGTTGCGTTTAAGCGATGCTTGCGAATCGGTTGCGTTCAACCTGGACATTAGCGAACAAAACATCACCATTCGCAGTTGCAGCCCAACAAGTTTGGTGCAACAAGAGACAGAGAACTTCGCGTAGAGTTTTCCCAAATCCCCCTCGCCAGCAAGCAGTGCGGGGAACATATGAGAAACGCGGAAGTTATGCAGTGATTCCCGAAACGAGGTTCCTATTCGCCGCTCTCCGGTTCGACCGACCGGCGTCGTTTTCTCACGTTCTCCCTGGTCAATTGAGGTTGAAAAATGTGGAAGAAGTGTGTGGCCGCCGCCGCCGGGTTTATCTTGGAAAAAAATACAAACGCTCAAGCCTGGTTCGCGCCCATCGGGGAGGGAACCGACGCAACGAGACGGTTTCCGCGTCTAGCGCGTGGAGCGAAAGGAGTGAAGTTTACAAAAGTCTCTATTTATTGTTTTTTCTTCTCTTTTCTTTCTACCATTTTGGATGCCGACGTGTGGTACGCAGACGTTTTCGGTTTTCGGCAGCAAGTAATCGGCTCAGCCATGTGCGCACTCGAACGCGCACCGCGCCGTTTACATAAATGCTGCGTGATTTATGCTATCTCTCCGCACCCACATTACTTAGCGCACGCCTCCCGGAGGCCAGTACCTTTGTCGTTGATGACCTCCCCGATAGTCGATTAATCGTGTTGCTGAATCAAGAAGAAACAGAGCATAAGTCGTAAAAAGGCTGGGTCCGTGAGTCTATGCCCTCTGCTGGAATGGTATTCACGAAACACGTCTTCACCTGAAAAGCGCATTCCTGCACCGCTGTGGCAGTTGCAATCGTCTCAACCGCGCCCACCGTTCCTCTTGTGCGCTCAGCCCCCCCGAAAGTGTCATCCGTTTAGGGAAATCGTTCGTTCCGGGCCTGAGGGTGCAGTGAAGTGTGCAGCGAGAAAAAAGGGTCATCTCCGTTCCGCCGGGGGTGTGGGGTTTGTTTTGCTTTTTGTCATGGACGAGAGATGCACATTGTCATTTATTTTCGATTCCAACTTCTTGACTCCCCGTGGCCAACCGTCGTGGATACAGTCGTTTGAAAGACAAATGCACCGGAAGTGGTACGGAAGGCAATCGAACGGAGGAACAGTGCAGGCGGAGAGGAGTTTACACGTTTATCTTGGCTTTGCAATTTGTTTTTCATCAAACGACGGATTTTCCACTCAGACTTCTAGTTGGCTGTATTTTGAAAACAAAATTACGCGACCAGAGTAGGTCAAAGGCGCGGAGATGTTTTATAGTTCGGCCAACGGCAAGTGGGCCCCCCTCACTCGCTCACCACTCCCTGGTGATGTGGTTCAGCAGTCCCCGGAGGGAGCGCCATTTCGACAGTTATCTACTAGAAGCCATCCGTCGTGTTACGGTTCACGAATCGCTCCGATCGTGTCGCTCGATGGGCGGAAGTGCACAAAGCATTGCATAAAGTGCAGTCGAGAAAAGAAGAGCTTCGGTTCGAGCGAAGTCACCCCATTATTTCGTATCTTTGTAGTCATTAGCAAAAACTGTACGTTTGGACCTGTGGCTAATTTGGCAACGTCGCCTTGGGTTGCCTTTGGATTCTCAAACGCATTTGAGCACAACTTTTACAAGTCTTACGGTGTGTGGCCCTAAGAATCCAGCATAGCAAAAGTGATAAGAATGTCTTTTTATACCGTCCTCGGCCATATTTTCCTCGGGTTTCGTGTCCCATTGCCATCATATGGCTGTACGTGACGGATATGTCAGGTAGCTCCAGGAAATTGCTGTGCCTTTTTTCCATTACATTTACATCCTGATTGCACTTGACGCCAACTCGAGCCGCACGTTTACCCGCACAGGACTTTGGCAGACGGGAATAAGTGCCGTCTCGTCTTTGTACGGGATTACCTACCTGTATTTTCTGTACAACAGACGGCAGAATGTTGTCTACTGAACGTTTGGTGATCCCAGGACTGGCTAACAAATGCCATTACTGAGAGCAAGTACATTAGCGGCATTAGGGAACACGGAGACGATGTTGACGAGACGAAAACAGTATTGTAGGTATCGGTCTATCGAGTATTATAGGTATGGGATTATTGGGAAAAACATGTGAAAGAATTCTGAAAGCTGAAATGTGCAATGTAACATTGCAACGCAATGAAACGAAAGGTGATTCTGTATAATTCTGATTTATACCGGTTTGGTTCCCGGAATCGATTTGCACGATGCACGGCTATCATGTGCCCTTTGTCCAGAAAGGGAATTATTTTATTGGAGTGGTTTTGTTCATGGTTTAGAAATGGAAATGCAACAGCACATAACCGTATCGTCATCGGAGGAAAATACTAGTAAAGCTACGCTTTGCAAGCGATTAGTTTTGCTATTGTGAACTATGCATTGAGATGGGAATGAATGCATGAGATTCTGCAAATGTTGAGTATTAAATATTCACTACAGCGCCATTCACTACAGTATTAAATATTCACCACAACAACGGACCATGTAGTTCGAGTCCGCTTTCCGATTATAAACGACACCCTGTAGAACACACTCACAGATATTGCCTTGCTGATAGAACCTAGACTCCTGATCCCGTGGCCGTGTTCTGCGTTCCATTATTTTATGGGTGATTCACTCAATAAATATGATTAACAATGTTCTAATGCAATTGGAATGGCGGACCTTTGCCACGTCGTGTGTCTTGTTCGCGCAAAATTGCAATAAACTCGACCGCGTTTCGGTCCAACCTCGAGGGTCGATCAAATGCTCCGTCTCCCATCTGAATAAGCTGATTGCACTGATTGCATTTGAGTGACTCAAAGAAGCGGAAGAAATAAATTTCTCGTCCACACCGCATGGTCGCTGCTACGTTCTAGTGGCACGGCATTAGTTCGAGGTTTTAGTGGCGTCGGAGTGGAACCAGAGCTTTGGCCACCCTTTCCATGTACTTATAGTAAGTTGAAGCGTAACGGAATTTATTTAATACTCCGATACCGTTAGTATCAGTGGTCTTGAAATATACACGAAGCATCACAGTCTTCCACAGCTGCACAGCTTCTGTGAACTATTCCCCGTAGATGTTCTATCAATTGCAGATTGCAAATCGGGGAGATTCAAAGTACTTCTGCGACACGCCTGAGTAACTATCGATGTACGCTCATTCTGCCAAGAACTGGAAAATAATAGATCTAAACAAATAACTTTTATTCAACTTCGTGACTGGTTGCCATTTAGCTAGTGTAACTGTACAAACTTGAAATTAGTTTGGAGTTTGGATAGCTGTTTTTCTATACACCTGTAGTTTAAAAGAACCAACCGTAAAGACATCAGCCTGTAATTTTAGACTCCGAGTTTGCCAGATGCAGGAAAAGCAACCGTATCATCAAAAGCATGTTAGCTTCAGGGAAAAGGTCTAAATAAAAGCTACAAACAGTCATTGGCTGGGAAAACGCACGGTTGACTGACCACACAGAACGGTCGGTCGTCGCCGGTGACCTGGCGGTGTCTCCTCGAGAAATCCTCTACCAGAAGAGGGGGTTCGAATCGCTTCGAAAGATAGTGGCCCAACCGCGCACCACCATTCCGCCCTCGGTTTCCACTGTTTACGGAAGTGAGAGACAGATAGTGTGTGTGTGCGAGAATTGCAGGAAGTGGCGTTTTTGGGACTCTCACGCGCGCGCACTGCCTCTTGGCCTTATGCTGTTTTGTTGGCTTTTAGAGGGTGCAGTGATGCTTGAAATTCCCACACTTTGTCCGTGCGGTTCGGCTAAAGGCGGGTGGAGCGGGGCACCCCAACGGGAGAAAGTGTGTACCTGTGTGGTTTTCCGCGCACGGTTTCGCTGATCGGTCATTAGTTCTAGACGATTTTCGACGTTTTTGATCAGATATACTTTCGATTTTAATGATGTGCTCTGTTTTTGCACACTTTAATAAATTTTGCGTTGATCTGTTTTTAAGAGAACTATTTTATTTATTTTTGACGGCATCATTTCGAACCACATTTAGTTAACAAAACTTACGCCACTGTTCTGCTGTCGTGAAAAACTAAAGTCACGCTGAACTATGTAATAAATCCCATTAACCACCGGGACGTGCAATTTTGTTACTATAACCAACCGACCGCGGTGGCTTCTATCGATCAAATTTTTGTATGTAGCGGCATCAACATAACGCCCCTCTCGCAATCCGTTTTGTTGTGTCATATCATTAGCTCTGTCCCGTTCCCCATGATCTATTGTTGTGGTTTTCGTGGGCTCCGATTAGACTCGTATGTTGGTTGGTAGCGTTTGGCGTTTCTGTCGTATAATAATAAATTAAACAAATGTTAGCTTTCCGGCGTCTTAGAAGAGGGTTCGATAAGCAACCCGTGGCTATATCGATCTAATATGTTACTATGTCTACTACGATTGCAATGGAAACGAGACAGTTTTACTATTTCCCGTTCGCTTCGCGTCCGAAAACTTGAATAAATAAAAATTTGCTATTCTTTTTATCTATTTAAATGGTGTTACTAGTCAACTGAGGGCAAGGTTTTGTACGCTTGTTTTTGGAGAACACAAATAGTTGTTTACGTAGGAAATAGACAGTTGTTTACTTCTTTCGTAGCAAATATTGTTTGCTTTCAGTAATTATCGTCTTCATCGTCGCATCGTATCAAATTACTACGCAAAGATTTCCGGGTAGTGTCGTTAATTAGATTAATTGGCCAATGAAATTTAGATACATTCGCGTCAACTAATTTTCCCCGATTGGTTGGTAGGTTGTTTTGTGCGATCCCACTCCTATTTTCGGGATCCGTTTTGGAACATCTTGCGCGCGTTGCCTATGGATGGCCTGTTTTAATGCGCATGTGGCCGTGTAAGTAAAATTGATTTTGACAGAGCAAAGCTCAAATTATATCTTTCTCTCGAAAAAGGTCTTTTTCCAAGAGCTTTCTTTTCGAACATCCGAGAACGCGCGCTCTACGGTTTATGCTAATTGGACCTCACATTCCAGCTGTTGTTGAGTCATTTAAATTCAGCGTACGCGTCGCTTTCTTGACAACTCTGGCGCGTTTCAGGAGACCGGTCGATCGGTCGACCGGTCGGAAATTCTTGCACGTTGAAACTCCACGAACCCCCCCCGATGGGATGGGTGGCCGCCTTGCGTTTCCATTCGTATGGCCCGAATGAGGCGGGCGCGACTCGTCATAATATTTTGTTGTCAATTGTTTTGAACTCGTGCAAAACACACAGACCGCGCGCGTTCCCGGCACTATCGCCCGGCGCGCCCCCGTTCCGTCCACCGTGTGAGAATGGAATCCGTGAAAGCATAAAATATGTTTAGAATCATTAAGCACCCGCCGCCGTCAGCAGAAACCACCTACACTATTGTCTCGAGCGAATGACGACGTTTAAACATTTGATGGAGACACTTCTGCCCTGCGCTGTGCTGTGCTGTGCCCCTTGATGGTAACGATCACAAGAAGCGACAGGGGGCAAGGGGGGCATGGGTGCTCTTTGACTCCATTTGGTACCAGTAATGGTGCGTAGCAGCGCGTCTTCTCCGGTGATCCGACCATGCACACACCTGTGCCCAAGCAGAGGGAGCTTGTGAAATGGCGCAAATGATCCGTTGTTTATGTGACTCACTAAAAGTCACGGGGTTATGAGAGAGAAACAATTGACTGTCATGAGTGACCGGAGGTCGTCTGGCAGTTATTGTCATTTTGCTGGATGCTTGGGCACCATGTCGCCGAATGGGCCATAAATCAGGATGGTAAATAAGTATTGCACTTCATGCACCACCTGAAAAGTTGTAGCTTTCCATTGAGACTGCCCAGTGAGCAATTTGCCATTTGTTCCGAAGAAGCAGCAAAAGTAGCTCCATTTTCCAACTGACATCGCAATGTTTGAGTTGGCACAGAAAGCTAACTCATATGATGGAACGGCTAAAGTTATAAAAAGGGCCCAAACAGTTCCGCTGATTAAAAAACGCTGAAGTTATCTCAGTTCGTATGGGAATTGGTTCCTCATTCTTGGAATGTTTGATCTTGCTCTACTTCTATGCTTATCTTATAATGAGATAAATCCCAGCAGATACTAGACTCTTCCGCCAAGGGAAGACAAAGTACTCTAGACGTCGGACCACAAACATTCAGCGAAAAAGGAATGAATCAGACCACAAGGTTAATTGCAGCGTGTGTGTTTGTGTGTGTGGTGTTTGAGGAATTCACAATTTTATTCATTGACTAACGGCCAAAGATCTTTTCTTCTTAGCACAGGGCCCGTGCCGACACTGCATCGCGCGCTCACTCGGTCGTCTTATGCGGCCACAAACCGCGAACAGCAATTTGCACATGCAACGCCGCGCTGCCCGAGGTTTGCGCCTCACATTCCGCGCCTTGCGCCGTTATTTCTCTTCAATTTCCTGTCGGTCGGTCTGTCTGTCGGTCGTTGTTCAATGAGTCTGGGTCGTGAGTTGTTCGCCATCTTTAGCGCTAGAGCCGTAGGTCGTGGTTGGATGGTTGGTGGTGGCCATTGGACCAAAACAAATGTCAATATACGGTGGGGGAGCATGACAAGGTTAGGATCTGTTCTGCTGTTGCGATCACGGTCGGTCACTCAGTCATTTGATAGCTGAACCGCAGAACCACGTTTCGTCTCTTGCTCGTTGACTTTTCTGTAATTTTAATTGATCTCAATAAATGTAATTACCTCATGGTTTTTTTTTTTTTTTCTTTTGTATTATAGAGATTTTGAGCTGTAATAGCCTAACATTCGTCTCTTTTTAAATTTAATTTCATTCAACTACCAGTTGTCAATCAGGGTTCCTGGGTGTTTGAAGCCTTGGCCTTTCCGAGAGACGTAAACTGGTTGTTGTTTGATGACTTTTAGGGACTTTGACCTGCAATAGCTTGTCATTTATCTCTTTTATATACTAGACTAACTACTACTATATCTAAATAATTGTATCTTAATAACCTATTTGGATCGATTCCAGTGGGGTCTAGTTTAGATCGATCCAGATATTTTGTGGTGAGAATCGAGGAACCCTACAGAGGGATTTTCCACTACGATTTTGGGATTTTCCCAAAAATATCTGATTTGACCTGCTCTGCCTCCACTTCATCAAATCCAAAAATATTATTATATGCCTTAATTTAGGTTTCTATAAATTTATAATATAGTGATAATGATCGTGATACCTAAAAATTCTTAAACTAATTATTTAAAATGGCATAGCCTATTGAGATCGATTTCAGTGAGGTCTAGTTTAAGTCGAATCAGAGATTTTGTGGTAAATTTAGACTTTCCTTCGGAGGGATTTTTTAACTACGATTTTAAGATTTATGTAATGAGTATCTGATTTGACTTATTTCGACTCTACTTTATCAATTTCAGATCATATAATATGTTTTTATTTAGGTAAATAAATAATGGAAAAATGAATAATGGAAACCCTGGGTGTTTCCAAAAAGTTACGCTAGCGATCTTTGGTAATGTGGGGGTCAAAATTATATTCGCCCGAACCAAAAGTTACAATTTTGATGAGCTGCTGCTCTAGTACCACACGTCGCGTCTAGTAAGCCTTCTCACTGTGCTCCGCTGGCTCTCTCTTTTTCCCTTTCCTACATTATATGCCCCCTGTTCCAGACTTCATCGACGACAAAAAACAAAGGTTACGCTCGACCATCACTATGTGCTGTCGCGCTGGCCGGCGCGCGCCCCAAACAATGCGGCGGCACGGGTACAATGTCTGGAACATCGTCGACTGCTTTTTTGTCTGTCTGACTTTCGTTCTCGGAAGAATATACGATTTTCGAAAGTAGATTTATATGTATAACCACACGCGAAAAGAATTTTGATATTTATAATTTGTTTAAAGATGGGGTACGTATATGACCATTGAAACTGGTGTTCGGGAAAAAATTTCTACTTATTCGTTTCCTCACTTGGCCCCGAGTTTACACACTATCAAACAAAAACAGAATTATGCTAGACCATCAACACGGTGCTGATTTGCGGCAGGTGCGCCTGCCCGGAAGAAACGCCAATATGACAAAAAACCACTGCTATCGCTATTTGTTCACTAAATCACGCGGGAAATCTCACGGCGCTCTCCAAATATTCGTTTGGAGCTTTATCCAAACTATCACGCATAAAACACAAAAACTTGTATAGTGTGTAATTTTATAGCGTCCAACTTTTCTAAAAACCAAAAAAGCACACAGCACGGCACATCCGTCTCTTTCGCACCGGCGCAGAGACGCCCAAACGGCCAGGCCACAGTAACAAAGGACTTCCCGTCTTTTCTTGTCAAAAAAAACTCGCTCGACTCCGGACCGATCAAAAACCAAACCGCTCGTGGTGGTGTCCACATTTCGACGACCTCATGGTGAATCCTTATAATGTTGCTTCCATTTTCCTCTTAGCATTGGCCGTTGCGGTCGTGATTTTGGTTTGCCATCAACCCAGCTTCTAATCTTCTTTTTTACTGTATTCTCTCTTTTACAGATATTCGTACTAAGGCAAGTGCTGAAAGACAATGCTAGAAGCGTAGCTGTTCTTACGGAGTTCTACGAGCAGTTCAGTTTTCCCGTGCGCGACATTTTAACCTCTGTTTGACTTCCTACTTTCGAACTAGATCGGGTCAACGAGCAACGACAGTATTCGAAAACACACCGCGTGATCGTTCAGTGACGAAAGTTTTCCAACAAAGCGGTCGAAAAGTGGCACGGAAAGCTAGTGTATAAACGGCGAAAGTTTCTACTTCGTTAATAAAATGTCACTAAACGAGAAGCGAATGTTCGATCGAGAAACGCTGCGATCCGTCATCCAGCAATGGAACACGGTTCGATTGGACATTTTCGCTCTCTCGGAGCCGAACGAGGTAAGTGTAGGTGCCAAGGCACTATGTGTGGACAGAGCCATAAAACAGATGAATGAACTGCCCAGAGTGCAAAAGATCTACGCGAGGATGATTCATATTTTGCAAGCAAGCTTTTAGAGTTCAATATCGTTTAACGAGTTTCATCCATCCGATGCGATACGCCTTCTTACATCTTGTTTCATAGTCAGATTTAATATAAAAGTATCGTTTTAAAAATGTATGACACATTGAAAGCCGCTTTAAAAAATAAACATTGACATCTTCCCGAAGACACATTTTAAAGCCCAACCTGCTGTGCATGATTGACATACGAAAATGGTGCTAAAAAAGAGCTTTGCTTTGTATGTTTTGCGAAAAACGAAGTAAATTCTCCGAACCGTCGTTCGTCTTCTTTGCTCCTTTCGGGCCAAACACCCCATAATAGTATCTCGAGCCGGTTTACCTGTTTTCCATTTCGCCGTCTATAGTCCATTTTTTCCATTACTCATTGTGTTTGCCTTGTTTTTCGTCCTTCCAATATCCTCAGAACCTGGAATTCCACGGTGTGATGCGATTTTACTTTCAAGACGAGGGCCAAAAGGTAGCAACGAAATGTATCCGCGTCGCTTCCGATGCCACCGTGTCCGATGTTATCGGTAAGTAGTCAATGGCACCCGCCGCACAACCTGAAACCGTTGAACCGGAAACAGATACGATTATCGATACTTAAAAATGGTTCGTTTGGTGACTCAAACTTTGGTACTCTGTTGTTTTTTGTTTCATCAGAAACGTTAATAGAAAAATTCCGTCCCGATATGCGAATGCTGTCCCTGCCGAACTACGCACTGTACGTGGTGCACGCGAATGGCGAAGAGCGAAAGCTGAACCCGGACGAGAAACCACTTCTGGTGCAGCTGAACTGGCACAATGATGACCGCGAGGGGCGGTTTCTGTTAAAGAACTGTGCCCAAAAAACAAACGTAAGTGAAATGTTTCTTCAGAAAACGCATGTGATGTTGTTTATTAACGTGTCTGTGGCTTTCTCTTCGTAGACTTTGGATAGCATCACAGATCAGCAGAGCTTCAAGCGAAAACTGTCGAAGCGGGAAAAGAAGGAGCAGAAGAAAAAGGAAAAACTGAGCAAACTGCAATCCGGTGGGGGAAGTGGAGGCGCCGGTGGTCCCGACTCGGAGAATCATGTGGCCGAAAAGCTGTACACCGAGCTGCCAGAAACATCATTTACACGCTCGATTTCCAATCCGGAAGCGGTGATGCGAAGGCGTCGACAGCAGAAGCTGGAAAAGAAGTTACAACAGTTCCGGTCCCGAGACGGTGGACCGGATACTGGGGGAACGCTGAAGATTTACGGCGAAAGCTTATGTCGGGACGTGCCGTACAAAACGTTACTCCTCTCGATACGGGACTGCGCCCAGGCCGTCGTGCGGGAGATGCTGGCCAAGTACGGTATGGACAAGGTGGATCCGCTGCACTACTGTTTGGTCCAGGTAAAGAAAAAACATTCGAAAAGAAAAGGACACATTTCACCGCTCTAGACACTCCTGTAACCTGTGTTTACCTTTGGTCGCCGGTTTCGTTACAGGTGAACAGCGACGGCTCCGAGTATATCCTGGACGATGATGAATGTCCTCTCTCGATACTGATGAACCATCCCACATCCAGAGGTAAGTGTTTTGCGTTCACATTTGGGAAGTCTCTTCATGAGGAAGGTCGTATTATGATGGATTGCGACCGTTAACGGAAGCTCTTTAAGCCATTTTCAAAATACGCTCGCCTTAACCTTATTGTACGCTGTATTGAACACTGATTAAAAATTCCCATGGAATCCCACAGCTCTGAGATTTTCTAGCAGAACCGAAAAGTTCATGTCCCTGTGGGTCTCCGATGTGTACTTTTATCCGAATGCCCGAAGGGTTGTTGATCCTAGGTTTTTAACCCTTCGTTTGGGATCAAAATGTTCAATTCGGAAATCGGAATGGATTTCTTTCTTCGGATGCTTCTTTACTCCAGTTTGGGGTTAATTGTTTCGTCTTCGTTCATCACACTACGCGCTGCTACCAATTCTTTCTTTGTCAGTGTCCAATGTCATCAATAATGCATAGCGTAACAGTCCAGCGCGATTCATTTACGTTGTGAAGGAAACTGATGCCCAAAAATGTATTCGTTTGAATGAACACT
This sequence comes from Anopheles cruzii, assembly GCF_943734635.1. Lineage (NCBI taxonomy): Eukaryota > Metazoa > Arthropoda > Insecta > Diptera > Culicidae > Anopheles > Anopheles cruzii. The sequence continues at coordinate 36,559,033 of NC_069145.1, forward strand.
AGAATACAATAGGGGAGAGTACTAGAGTACTATTATTGGGTTGTAGTGGTATTGTTTGTGATATACAAACAGTAGGATGTTTAAGCTATCATTGGGTTGCTGCATAAAAATTACGACACAAGCGTAGGGACTCTGCGCATGGTTCCACTGATTCAATGATCTTTTTCCCATTTCACTAGTAAAATATGAGCTGAATGAAGAATTTTGAATTAATATAAATGTTAAAAAACGTTGTAAATTATCCAAACGCGATGAGATAATTCCGTTCGTAACTGTAGGTTAACAGTGAACTTGGTGAAGAAAGCTTCTAAGCATCGTACGCTAGCGCCATCTACGTATGAGATTGGCAACTGAGATTACGCGCCAAAAAGGGGATGAAGCAACCGAATGCTACTTGAACATCACTAATTACAGTCATACACAATTACACACACAATTAAAAATAAACAATTCGGGCCTATATTGCACTACCATGTGTTAAAAAAAAATCACGTTAGTTGATTAAATAACTACAATCTGTAAGAGAAAAGTACCTGGTCTGCGAATTGAATTAATCGTTCAAGAATTAAAGGAGTCGCAGATACGGTGCAATCTGTTTTACCAAAGAATCATAAATGCATATATTCTTCTCACCTTTAAATGTTTTTATCTAAGTATTGATCATTTCTTAAACTCACAATATTTGTATGCTCGAAAGGTTGACTTTTTAGCATTCGATATTTTCGCTGGTTTGCCATTGTATTGTAAAATTTACAAAATTCTGCCTCACCATCGCCATATGTAAAAGAAAATTAGCTGGCCACTGCTTTTTATCTCACGAAAAAAATCCTGTAACAGTGTCCGACAGGTTCCTCCGTTGATGGCCTAAGTTCTAATAGTAAACGCATATTTTTGTTTGTCAGGAAACGCACCGAATTCGCATGATTGATGTGATACATCTTGACATCTGAAATGTTTATCAATGTCGTAATGTTTGGCGTAGTGACCGCCGGACCGTATACCCGAGAGCTTCTCGTGTTGCGATGCTAGGTAGCGTTATCGTTACAATCACCATTACTACGAGCATCACCGTGGTCCTCGTTGTTCATTTGTGCTCTCTTATATCCATGAACAACGGTCAAACCACGCGCACACACACAGACGGGAGCCAATGCTCTTTGACTTTCTATCGCAATGGTGGTCACTATTCTCTCTGAAAATTAGTTTACATTAGACCCTGAGGGCACGGAGCAAACCGGCGGGAACCGATCGCCTTTCGGTGTTGTGTCCATAACGTAAAATTGTACTACGCCGAGAAATAAAAACGAGAAACGCGTGCCGATGCCTGTTGGCGGTGGCAGAATATGCGTCCGCCGAACCAGGAGAGCCAACCGCGCGCTCCGGGAGGACCAGGCCTGCGAGAGAGCGATCCTCTCGCGGCCTGCGCTCAGGGAGCGAATCGGTGGCGGCGGCGGCGTGCAACTGCCGTATCGGACCCGCCGCCGCCGCCGTGTCCCATTTGTGGACCGGGCCCCGTCGTCCGCTGTGTGGTCGTGCCAAATCGACTGCACGGCCTTTCTCGCCGTTGTTCCGCGTTCGGCAGATCAGTCACCAACATGCTCTCGTTTCGTGCGGACCAATAAGCTTTAATTCGTGTGTCGAGTATTTCTTCAACTACCGAAACCGGTCGGGTTAGCGGGACGGATGTGTGGAACAAACGGAGGAAACGGCACGCCAGGAGGGAATATCATAAACCTAGAGGCGACCGGGGACGACCGAAAAGGCGAAGAAAGTGCAAAGCAATAAGGAAAACGTTACGAGTGGGTCACGTAAGCGGCAAGGGAAATGGCCTTTTCAATTATGACCTAGAACACCGATTTCAAACAGAGTCAAACCACAACAGACAGAGAGTTCACGCCAAAGCTCGCCAAACGCCACAGGTCCGTCGATTTCCGTTTTCGGTTTCAATCGGTCCCGAAAATGGTCAAAAATCTATAAAGTGCATTTAGCTAACGAGGTCAGCTAACCAGTGACAATTGCACTCTCTGGTCAATCAGGAGCATCGAGAGTTACCGCGTGTAAGAATCGGTGACCTTAATACGCTGAGTACTCCGTTCCCAAAACAGAATTGTGTACATTGGCGGGGGCCCCTCAACTGCAACACATCGCCGTAAGGTTTCGTTGTTTTGATAACGCGGCTATGATTTCGAATCAAACGCAATACGCGCGTGTGTGTTGTGGCTCATCGCTATTGGTTGCGGATAGTCTTTGAACAGGCATTGTGCGTCAACAATTCGTATTGAAACGATGCTCTGGAGCTCCCATGCTACGGGGCAACAGTTGCAACAGTGTCCCTAGTAGAATAGCGTGCAGCGAGGTGTTGCGTTTGTTACAAATCATTGTTTATTCACAATGCAAGCTTTATAAGGTCAGGGCCGCAGAACGTTCGAGTGCACCGCGAGAATCGCCTTGGGGAAGTTATTCGATTTCGAGTACGTCTTGCCACACAGTTTAATTTGGTGATTGATAAATAGTGATATAAAAATGTGCTCGATGCCCATCGATATGTATTTTGTGGATTGGTCATAAGTGAAGCAAGCATAAGTGGCACTGAGTAGCCCACACGGGCACAGATAAGAAGATTCCGTCGTGCTAAATTCCAACACCTCGCGAAGCACCGACACGTTGCCGATGCTCAGACTGGCACGAAGTGATCGAACCGGTTCAACAGTCAGGCGGACAGCGACGGTGACGGCGGCGGCGACACCATGATGGACTGGGGCATACGACGTAAGTGTGATTTATCTCGTCCATCCTTCGATTTCAATATTTTCCGGCTCCGCGTATCAGGCGCATCGCTGGCTCATTTACCCGCCCATCGGCAGCGTGTGTTCCAGGGGGGGACACTCCGGAAAGTGCCTGTCCTTTTCCCCGGCTAGACAAGCGGGAAAGTGAACGTGATGTAATGGACAAAGTTTTAACACACACAAGCACACTCTTTCCGGACGACACGGCCATCATGGTGTCGTATGTACAGAAGCAATGCCGGCAAATAATCACCGGCCGAACGACTCTGGCGCGCGCGGACCACCACCATGTACAAGGAAAAAGTCTTAATAAAACAGCGTCCAACCGTGCCAAATCGGTCCTACGCGCGCCGGTGCCTGACGGCGGGGAGTGCTGTGCAGTGTCAAGGACCCGCATTTCGTAGGATCCGGTAGTGTGCTAAGGCACGACAAACCTCCTACTTCTTCGCTCCTAAGGCTTCTTTACCGTATACGGGGCTTTAATGATGAGTTTTCTTGCCCACTTCCGTTTGTTTTGTGCCACGTCCGCGCGTTGGCACCGCTGCTGTGTTGAAGTGCTTTTTAACGCCTTTTTTCACTTCCGCTCGACAAAGCCTTCAAAGCACGGCGCTCCGGCGCGCGTGTGGCGGCGCGTTGAGCAGCTGCAAGAAAGGCACAGGATTTCCGAGTGCAGTGCCCTGCGTTTTACATTTTCCGCCTAACATTAACGATGCGCTGCCTCCGTGTCGCCGACAAACGGTACACAGTCTCACAAAGCCTACCGTAACGGGCGGATAGATGTGTGGAGTTGCACACCCGGTTTGCTAAATGCTTTTTGGAAACGGGTCAATCGCACTGTTCAACAATTTTAACGGACTAAAGCGAAGTCACGTAACGTCAATCGAGTTTTCCGATGTTCACCAAATGCCTCAATTTTCGCCAATAATTATGCACGTTCCTCGTTGTTTTTAGTAAACGATGGAGGCGCCTGGTAAGTGACTTGGCCATGTGCAAGAAGATCTGTGCTTGATCGATTCTGTACACGTTCATGCTTTTCATGCGTTTCATTAATTTAAAAATAGTCTGTAAATTTTCATTTTTACACTACACCGTTCACACCAACGGAAAATCGCTTTAATCAACAAGAAAATGCACATTTACGTTAATTGTGAATTATAATTGATAAAACTTTCGCTTGAAGTGAGTTCTCATTCCGATCCCTTAGGCATGCGCATCATCATTTCCCGGGCTTTTGAACGATTTTCCCAGTTTTCCCTGAAATCAGCGTCGCCTCATTACGGGCGTGCTAATTACCCTTGCGTGCAAAGTGGTCGAAAATTTATCAACTTTCCCGTTTTGGTACCCGTTGGCGGCTACCGTTCACCGTTGGCCACTGCCAGGAAGAAAGCATTTCCTCCACCTTGGCTTGCACTTCCCGGAATGGTGGGTTCCTTTAGCGTAATTGAAACATGAGCACAAACATTCAACAACGGCGGCTAATGATAATATTTTCCCCGAGTCTTATTGTTTTGGCGAGGCGAACCTTTCCCTTCACACTTTTGGAAGAAGCGTGTGCTGCTCATGTTACCATGTGAAGTGGTCCGGTAGAGCGTCGGGTCGACCGGAAATCAAGAACATGCCGCGGCCATACGTGCGCGCAAAGGCTACAGCTGCTGGGGAGTGTGCTAACAATTCCATTATCCCCACGCTACTCCCAGGAGATCCATTTAATTTGAACCGAGCAAGACGACGCTTTTTCAACATCAAGCAATGGACCATCACACCATCGTCCATTATTCATGGCCAGCCGTCAGCACGACGGAGCCAGCCACCGCGCGGCCGGTAATAGAACGTTCTGTCAGTTTTCGGTTTCAAAAAGTTTCGTAAAAAAATATAATTGGTTTCTCTGCACTGTTCGCCAGTGTTCTTACACTTTGTTTGGGCCACCACCGACGCCGTGGCTCGCTTGTTGTGGAGCAACAACGATACACAATGTTTATTTTCCGCAGATTATAAACTGATTCCCATTTAAGGTGATCTCGCTTTTCGCCATCGATGGTGACATTTCAAAAAGTATTCACAAAGCTCTACTGTATGGAGGAGGTGTGTTGTATGTATGTTTCGATTCTACGTTTTATACAATAAATAAACACACGTCTATTATTTTTGAACATGTTTTTTTTCTACTCTCACCTTACTGCGCTGCGCTGAAACACCGATTCAAGTTCGTAAAGCAACCGGGGTGAAAGTAAATTAAACATGTATTCGTAACCGCACGCCATCCTGGCATCGACATTCACCAACCTCTCTGCGCTGCTATTACTCTAAACATATCCAAATTGACGATGGCGTTGTATTCGATATATTTTTTCTTCTTCGAATTTTCTTTTACTTTTGACGCAAATGTGTCCGTTATGTACGACACAAAGCCTTCTTATCGGTATACCTCGCTATCGTTATCGATTTATGCATATGTTACACACGACGATACCTGCAACCTTACCACAGAGGGGGGACACGTGGTTCGAGTGTTCGGCCGAGGTTTATCTTTTCTTACAACCATCGAAAAACGGGGAAGGTGCACGATTTATAGCGACAGAATTTGATACCTCAATTGTCACCCGCAATCTCATGTAACGCGAGCACACGATGAATGGAGCACGAAGGATATGTTTTAAACATTTTTTTCGCATATCCATTAGCATTCAATCTCCTCGTTTTTTTTTTATTTAAACCGGTGATGTCGTTTGCTTCTCGTATCTGATTAAATTGATGGATTGTTATTGCTCATTGCAAGAAAGTTTCTTCGACACAATTTTCGTTCGACAGACTTACGGGTTATTCCACATTACGGAATAAGTTTGATATTCTGGAAAGCTAGAAAGAATGGAGTTTTGGTTTCCTGGAATTTTTCTTATCCACTTCGGTCGTAGGCCAACTTCCGCCGGAAGGGCAAATGAACTTGGTATAAGCATGCGTGTATTTTAGTCAATGTCAACTCTAATCGATTGTTGCATAAACGATGACGGAGCCCATCCATATGGTACACGGTATTTCGACAGTAAATTAGCTACCTCAAATCGATAGTAGCCCCGTACCGCGGTAGCGTTGAGGTGTTTCATTTTTCTGAATCCTCGAACCTGACCTGCATGCGCTGAAGAGCGTTCCTGTGGCGCCGTTGACTTGGCCTTACCTCTGCCAGTTCTGTGGAGGGAGTCCATTCTTTTTAGTGGGTCATGTTTTGCATCCAAACGAGAGAGGATTTATACTGCCGAATTTGCCAGTTCGGATGGAATTTCATTATCATTTTAATCAAAAAATTTGGCTCCCAACAGCAGCTCCCCAAGGAGGATGCCATCCTTATGGCGTGGAGCTCTGAGTGGCTTCACACGACGTTGTTCACGTCGGCGATGGATTTTCGTCGTTAGAATGTACCTCCCGTCTGTTTGACAGGTTCTCTTTGAAGCGAAGGCGGAATACGGTGCGACAGATTTGCCCTTTGGAAGATGTGAAAGTTCACGAAATGCCAGAGCCATCATCTGTTGTGTGTCGTCCGTACGTCCCGAGACTGCCCAAACAGAGGGTGCAGGTTTGACAGTTTTGCGATGCACTCGTGTCTCTCGTGCGCAATAGAACACAAACAGAATCTCTCTCACTGGCCAGTGTTTTCTACTTCGTCCGCCATTCCCCGGCTCGGACTAGGAGCTCTCAATCCTTGCGTAATGGGTCCCACACGGCGCACAACTATTACTTATCTGAATTTAATTCGACCTATTTTCGGGACCCCCGTAGTACCAATGCTATTCTGCTACCAAGGACCCCGATCCGAGGACCCTCTCGAACGGTGTGTTTGGCCCTTTCCATTGTGGGGACTCCATGGGGACCAAAAGGACCAAAGGGGAGTCATCCATCGTGTCACTATCGCTCGGGCCCTTGCAATCCTTCACGGCGACGACGGCGACGACGCTTCTTCCAGCGGGGAGAGGGTGCACTTCACAGAACCGTTCTTTTGTTGTCGTTTACTATTTCCATCGCCCGGTCGGTCGGTCGATGGGTGTCCCTGTAGTTGTTGGCTTCAACCGACGTGGGTGTGTTTGTGATTGAAAGCTACCAACACTCCGATGGTGGGGCGGAATCATGGCCACCACATGGCCCAAGAATATTTAGTCTCACCGGGCGGTCCCTCACGGCGGTGTAGGGTGCAATGTATACGTACATACGTTGTTCTGTTCTGGCCCGCCATTTCTTCCAGACAAACGGCCGTTCGCTGTCGGTTCACGGAAGGATAAAAAGGGGTATCCTCTCGATCGGCGCCCGCCCGCCCGGTTGCCACCAGAGGCGACCTCCCGGTGTTCGTTTTGGTCGCTCGCGCGCGCTTACGTCGGATAATTTTTCGCCCACTCCGGGCCACCAGTCGGTGTTTGGTTACGCGTTCGGACAGTCGGGTGGTTTCCTGCATCGTAAGCGGCCCGATAGTTGCGTACACAGGCACGCGCGCGAGTCCTTCAGCTGCTTCTGGGGTCGCCATTGCATCGCCGAAGGTATGTGTTAAAAGCATCGCCCTCCAGTTTTGCTCGATCCGCGGTTTTGCCCACTCGTCCATCGCTCTTCTTGGGGCACCCAAAATCGGTTCCGTGTCGTGCCAGATGTGGATCGTGACAAAGCGACCCGTTTGACGGCATTTGTCGTTTAGGAGCCCAATATGTCCCTGTCCAATAACGCCACCGGCTGTGAAGCATCGGGTTATGCAGTGTGCCCCAGTGGTTATGATTGTGAGTCGTTGTTCCGGGTGATAATAATCAGTGTGTGTCGCCGCCGTCTGGAACCGGGAATGGTTCAACAATGTGCACTGCCGCCACCGCGCGCACCCGTGGCAACGTAGTGGACTGTATCGATCGGTCCCTGTCATAATACTATCGGCTTTCCGGCGACGACTACCGGCGATGATAGCGGTCCGCCTGCCGGAAGTTGAACATTGCGATGCGCCACGGATTGCCGTCCGATGACGACACACATATTATTTGTTAACTCTCGTAACGCGTGTGACACACGACATCGGTAAGAAAGCCGGGGAGCTTCAGAGAGAGGGATGTTGAGGGAAGATAACTGCTCAACACCCCCTTTTTGGAGCACTAACAAACAGGCAGAGAAAAAAGTGGAATAATGCTATCGTTGTTGCGATAACTGCAGTTTGGAGGGCGTACGTAAGCTCTGACTGTACCATAACGATACTCCTTGTGGACAATGGTCCGACCCGCACTGCGCATCGGTCCGACGCGAGCATGATGACCACAAATATGCACAACAGGAAATTAACATGCTCCTCCAAAAGGGATTAAAATGAAGTTATAATGATTCATTTCGTATGCACCGCTCAATCATTATTAAGCTCCCCGACACGTTCGGGCTTTTTACCGCGTATCAACGTGTATCCCGGTATGGCGCTCTGTTGGTCACAAATTGATAAAAGCTTACCGACGGAACCACGAACGCACACACTAGTGGATGCGCGCTAACACATCAAGGTAATCCGCCATGATTTAGATCCGTTCCGTAATCCGGTCCCATCTGCCGTTACAACGAATTACATATTGCATTTCTCGATCGAAAACAACGAAGAGGAATCATGGCTGAAATGGCTGATATTTCGTGAAGCTATGTTGGTGAATATGTCTGTTGGTTAGCTATCGCTCCAAAGTACCGCCGCTGCTAATGCTTCACTGATCGATCGGAGAGCTTCGCAGCAACACAAATTCCTTTTCGTTCCAAAAACTGCCCCAAACATCTATTATTCTCTATTTACGTTCTTTTGAGTAATAGAAGTTTTTCCCCGGGCACGACGTAATCGTCCGAAAAGTGCCGGTTCGGAGAAAAGTTTTATTTAATTTCCTGTTCCATCGTCAGGGGCCTTGTGTCTGCTGACAGCAATTGGAATTTGGTCTTCCTGTTGTGTCTCGCCGAAAGCCTTTCTCCGCCGCCGCCGGCCTTCAAATTCTATGCCTTGACACGGTCGGCGCTTTGCCGGTGACGTTGAACGGTTTTGTTGAATACCTTTCAACTCCACTTCGACACTGCCCTAATGGCGTACGTCAGAAGTTTCGAAAATTATCGTATTTTCTTTATCTTATTTCTTAATCGTGCATCGGAGCGGAGCAAACATCGACGGAGTGGCTGCTGGTGTGCGGCTGGAAAAGAGAATCCGGAACGGAGAGTGATCGCTTTCGGTGACTTTAGAAAACCTGTGCAGCGGCTAATGAAGCAACGCGCCGAGCAGAGCAGATACTTGGTCACTGCTGAAGTGGCGCTCTAACCGAAGCTTCCGTAAAAACAACAGGGGATGAAAAATCGCTTCGAGTCAGCATAAGTGAACTTGATTAATTGATGGCGATAAGGCGCAGCCGGGCACGAGCCGGGGCGAACACGATTTTCCTCCGGCCACCGTGAAAACGAGATTGATGACGAGAAGTTTCTCCGGATGTTGTGCTTACCGAACGTCTGCGTTGAAGACCGAAGATCTTGAAACGAAGATTTCGCGCAAACCAAAGGCCACTTCGCTGGGTCCACCTTCCAATCGCTGGCCTCTCTCGTGCGTTCACGAGAACAAACCGGAAGCCGGATGAAGACCGCCGGGTTGTGTTTACCACGATGGATCGCGCAAAGTGACGTCAACCTTTGCGCGCTTGCAGCGCATCTTCGCGAAGATATGGCACGCGCCTGACGTCCCGGTGCTCTCTGCAGTCCACGGTTCCGGAGAATCTTGTAATGCGTAGTGTAAACAAATGGACCGGTTAGAATGCAAACAGTGCATTGTTCGTAATATTTCTTATGAGAAAATACTCCTCAATGGAGACGCCCGGTGGAGAGGTAAACACCCAACACACAGCAGTAGCAAAGTGTCCAGGCGTACTTTTCCCGGTTTCTCGGTATGCAATCAATTTAGTGTCTGTGCGTCATGGCGTTGAACAGTTCGGTTGAAACCAGCACACGAAAGTGGTTTGTGTGGGACGTGAAAAGTATGTCTTCCAAACAAGCGGGCGTCGCCGTGCATAATATCCCTTGTGTCGGTTCATATGTGTGTCTGGTCATCGTCATTAGGTTATTAAATTGCCACGCCAATGTTCTGAACTTACTACGTTGGGCAGATGGAACATATGCCAAATAATAGGTTCGGTAAACGACTGGAAACGTAATTAAGGACATACGAACGCACCGTGGCGTGCCGAGACGAGATAACAGGGGCATTGGCCTACGCGTTTGCTGCGTTCAATCAATGCGGCTTTTGTTTTGCTCGTGTCTATACTACCCCACAAAACAGACACAACTATGTTTTTCTGTGTGTATGTGTAGGCGCGCGCTGTCGCCGGAGCGGTCAAGGACATCTTTGTCATAATGGATATAGTTATGGCCGGTGGCGCCAGGATATCGGCCTAATCTGTCGATAAGACCCAATACCACAGCAACATCGTTTCGTCGGAAGGGAGCCGCACGTGGGACACCCCTGCTACCCACTAATGCCAATAAAGGCTAAGGGGCATGATCTTTTCGCCTTCCTTATTTTGATCCCTGCTTGACAAACAACGTTACAGATTGTGCCCGGCAACCAATCAGAATAAACCGGAGATGCTTTGTCGGTCGTTCGGGATGTGTTATCTACGTACATTATCGTTCGGACACAATATGGAATGGTGAACCATACCCCTTGTAAATCCCCTAATTTTCGTCAACTTCCAATCTGCGGTCAAACGGGTAAGATTGCGTTGACCGTGTGTTTATCCCGAAAACTGGCTGAAGAAGAAACCGGGGATCGGTTTTGAGAAAAAACACTGGTTCCTGCATCGCCCCGAGCAGGAACCACTTAACATTCTACTGCACGAAACCGCAGCTTCACGGCCATCGAGATGCTCGCCGTCCATTTTATTAATAGTAACAGTTCCCGGTGCCGATGCGACCTGGTTTCGCACGCAGGAAGCGTTCCGTTTTCCCCAGTCAGCTAACAAATACAAGCCAATTGACAGTAATATTTCAAACACCCTCCCCAACTGTCTGGCTGCCTGAGGGTGGAAGCATCTGGTGTTGATGATGCCATAGGCAGACACTCCGTGCTCCGTGTTCGTCCACTCTGCTTTCCACCGCAAGCAGCGCGCCGGTAACGCAACCGATGGCTTAGTTTGCTTGTAAATTTTTAAATGAATTTTCAATTTCCAACCGGGCGGCACAACACACCTCGCGGCACACGAACGAGCAGAGCGGTCGAGATCTGGGCGCCGCACCGTGTGTAGTTGCTTGGGTATGCAAATGTTTAACCAGAACGCCCCACCAGACACAGCTGGCTTGCACCCCGTACGTCGTGCAGCGGTAGGCCGCGAGAATCAGGGTCAGAAACTGCTTTACGCGGAGATATTTAATTATGAACATGTGTACTGATTAGCAGAGTCTGTTGGAGGTTAGGGTTAGGGCTGGTAATGTTGCAGCTAATTGAAAGCTCAAAACAGCCTACTGTGAAAATAGGGCTACCGCGATGCTCGCTTCTCGAAAGTGTTTACAAGTCCGTATCCGATGGAGATCCTGTTTTGTTGAATAAGTTTTTATTGCTTTTCGTTCCTCATCAGACGTTGCTTTGAAGATCTAATGGAAAAATATAAAGTATGTAAAGTATTGAAAACCGAACAAACATGGTAACACCAAAATGGTTCGCATTTCCACGCGTTACATAATCCCTAACCTATTGCCGCAATATTTGTTCCCGGCGGTGATTAATTTGGCTTCTGTTCTTCGGTCTTTTCTTCTGGCGCGCAGGTTCGATAATGTTTCACGTGCGTCGGCGACCGGCGGATTCGCAGCCGCGAAGACGGAAAAAGAAACCGCTCGGCGTGTCGAACGGTGGCAACAACATCGGTGGCGACCGCGAGGGCCCGATGTTGATCGAGATCACGCACAGCGGCGACGGCGGTCGGCGTGTCAAGCTTGGCAGCGAACCGATCGAGGTCGGATCGGCCAACACCAACGCCCTGCAGCTGTTCGGACCCTCCATCCAAGCCCGGCACTGTCTGATATCCATGCACGACGGGGTCTGCACCGTGACGCCCCTTCACGCCGATGGCACGACGTTCGTCAATGGACACCACATTCAGCAACCAACGATACTGCACGTAAGTATGGAAAAGCATTTATAGTCTGTAAATAGTTAACCCGCAGTGAGTTAAAAATGTATGTCAATCATCACGAAGAGACGCACGATGGTGTCGTCGTTTGGTTCCACCTTTGACTGCACGTTTGTTTTATTTACCGTGATCAACTGTTTTAAATGGCCAACCCATTTACATTTTCCCCTTTACAGTTTCCAAATATCGTAATTACACGATTAACTTCGGTTCAGCGCAGTAAATACTTTATGCTTCCCTCGGTGATTGGTAGGATAAAGCGGTGCTTAAATTTTTTATCAGGGAAATAAGCTCTCCTGGAAGGTTTGGCTTACGGATACGCTCCGTTTGCGCTGCTTCGCCGTTCTCTTGCCGGCTTCGAAATACATCGATTACGCGGTTGAGAAGAGAACTTGAAGGTACGGTTACAGATCTGGCGCGGTTCCACGGTTGTTCTGTGCTGTTGTGCTTTTAGTACACATCATCGATTTAATTTACATGAAGCCCATCATCTGCAAGAAATCCCATCGCACGCCGTAATGATTGTTGATCCCCCCGGGAGCGGGACTAGAATAAATCATTGATGTAAAGGACGGTCCATTCTAGACAGCTGGCAACTGAAGCAGAAGTTTCACCTTTCGGTCGGATGCGGAACACGCTAAAGCTTAGGAGAAGAGCGGCAGCATCTTTGCACACTTTCCCCTTTCATGGGGGTAAATCCTATCATTTTGCCCCAGCGCTGAGGCAGGCAAAATCGCAAACGAAGCCGCCGTGTCCTGATGGGTAAAAAGGATTGCCTTTCTCATGCATACAAGTGTTGGTGAAGCTGCCAATCGTCCGCTTGGATGGAAGATTGCCCATGCTTGAAAGGATAAATACGAGCTTTACAAAACGGATAGAACCCACCGTTCCGTTATGTAAATAATACCGGAAAAGTAACTGCGTATTTCGATTTTTATCTCATTTGGCAAATTTTTTATGCAGACCATAACATAAGTTGTACTTAAAGAAAATGATAAAAATATGCAATATTTTATAAATTGTTCAGCAGGTACATAAAAAAAGGGTGCGCTTAGTGCCACGTGTACCCTCGCTCCATCATTACGGCGCTCCGTCCTTTGCGCGACTGCTTTTTAAAACTGCCAACGTCCTCTGTCACTTCAGCAATGGTTGAACAACGAATGCAAGCTTGGGATAAAATATTGACCCAATTTTTTGTGCACATTTCGCCCAAGCCGGCGACCCAGCATCCAGAAGAATTGGTAGTTTCAGCTGGTTCTGCTTATGGTTCTGGTGCAAGCTATATATAGAGTCAACTTCTTCGTGCGGCGGGAAGGGCAATGTCGAGTTCGTAACCTGCCTCTGTGCACACACTGCACATCGTTCTCTCGGTGCCGTATTTTCCACGTTGGATGGCTCGTCTGGCACGATCGATTGTCCCCATTTCCGCCATCTGATACTGGCGTGTTTTAAACCACTCATGAATGAAACTCAGCTTGTAAACGGTAACCACCTTCTAAAGAAGCGACATTCTGTGATTCTAATCCAATGTATCGTCACGGTAGGATGTTTTAATTAGAATATTTTTCGACCGCATAATAGTGTTACTGCCGTGGCGTCGAAACCTGTTCACAATGCTAACGGAATGAATGACGCTTTTAAGATGTTTGCCAACCACAAATTGGCACAATTTTTTCTTAAAATTATCGTTTTTAATTTTTTTTCTTAACTTTCGGACGATGGCGGATGTACGTCAAATATGGCTCGTCGCGGGGCGATACGATGGTTTGAAATCAAAGCGGATGAACTGGACAAAATTTAATTTAAACCTAACCACGAAGGATACAAAAGTGGAGAAAGTAAAGTTATACTAGACCCAAGAGCGCCATCATACCGATGTCAACCACTTTAGCGGCTCCTTGACCGTCGACCACAAGATCGGAACCGCAAGGCAATAAAAAAGATGACCTTCACGAGACAAATGAAATATACCATTTCCAAATCCCCTGAGAGAGCGAGAGAGGATGGTGAATTGTTGTGAAATTGTGGGGAAGATATAAAAGTAGGAAGGCCTTCCTCTCCTGCAACACTTCCTAATTTGCCGCTTACCATCCCTTGAAATCGATGAAGCAAATAACGAATCGAAATGTTGAGTGTCTTTAGAGCTGTGTAGCCTTTTCCGTCTCTGCGCTCTCTAACCACTTTGCCGCGGCTGACGTAGCCTTTACTCTACCGGGTAGCTCAAAAAAGGTCAAACGTCGTCAGGTCCGTCGCTGCGACATACCATCGGTCAGTGTGCACCAGAGTGAAATAAACCAACTTCAAGGTTCCACTAGATACACCCCTTTTTTAGTTTTTCTTGCTTTTCTTGCCAAGGTGGCGAATGGAGAAATTCTTGGGACCATCCCCATTTCATAGTGTTTTTTGTGACCTCTAATGGCCTAATTTTCCATGCCACATAGGGTTGCAATCAACGACAGGGAACTGCGCTGGAACTGGAAGTGATCAACGGGAATGTTGGAAGGAAGGCATCTAGAAAGGTGTTGTTGATGATGATTAATAGGTTGCAATTTGCTGTCCGAGCTTTTCCGGTGGTGTATACTACGCGCGCTACGTGACGACAGTGAGACCGCGTGCTTGTGAAATCGTGCTTAGTGCTAAACGAAGCAAAAGTGTCGCCAGTTCTGATACAAGAGAACCCAGGAGAGCTCGCCAGAAATTCGCCCGAGTAGTCAAATAAGATTAAAAATGCCCTGCTGCTCAACTCGCTTTTGCTTGCGACGTACTTCTCTAGCAGCACTGGTAACTCGTGCAATGGATGAGGGTTGGTCTTCGGAAAGACGGACACTGTGGACTGTGTACGGTCTTGATTAAAACCATTAAGCCTGGAAAGTTACAAGGGTTTTAATTTAAACTGTCTGAATTAGTTACGTACACCTAAGGCCAGAAAACCGTAAATCGTTATGAGAACAAAAAACGGTTAAAATATGATACAAACGTTGCTTTAGAAAGTATGTATGTTTATCTTTATTTTTTGCAGTTGACCCAAAATGGGTAGAATGTTTGCTATATCATGAACACAATTCATTTGCAAAGAGTTTCCGTGTCTGGTTCCTTCATGTTCAAAGTATTAATATACTTTTAGTAACTTTATTTTGACAATTTCAACATTAAAGTGAAGGTTCTCCCGACAAAACTTTTTGACATTCGTCGTATGAAAGGCAACCCAAAATGTCGTTTACAACACTGTGCTTTCATTTCTGTTGCCACTTAATTTACGAAAAACGAAGAAAAGAATGCAACTTTCTTGGCGTTTGCTGTGCGTCACCAAAATCAGTTTTTGCCGTCGTTAGACACTTGTTTGTGGGTTAACTTTTGCTTCTTATCTCCTCGCTTTGGTCGTGTAACTAAAATATTGAATTTTATTATCCCTCGAGAAAGGATCTGCTGTCCTGCGCCAGAAAAAGGTTGTCGTTTAGGCTCATGTTCTTACTTTGCTTCACAACTTTTACAGAACGGATCTGTGGTTATGTTCGGCCGAGTGGCGTCTTACCGGTTCGTAGACTCTCCCTCCGATGGCCGCTACAACCTGGCACTGTCGCAATCTCAACTTGATTCGGCTTGTTTGTATGAAAGGTAAGTCCCGTTAGCACAGTTTATGGTAGAGAGCCTCGTGGCGAAATGGTTATGCGGTCCACACACCACCGGTCGTGTCTGGGTCGGTGTCGTACAATTTATGGCTTTTACATTTTAATGCTGAAGCGAGATGCGTACATATTAGAACTCGCTTCTCGCGCTTGTGCTTGATATGATTTACCGTCGAAAAGATTAAAAAAAAATTAAATGGTTCTTTCGCTTTCAAAACGTGTATTGTTGGTATTTCAGTAAGAATGTATATTTGTTTAAAGATAAATATTTGTGTGTGCTCATACCATGTGGTCACCATTTTTGAATTGTGTAACATTTGTATGGTTGTTTTGAAACATGAATTAATCGGATTTCATTTTATCATTTTTATTTTATTTATTTTTCTCATTCTATGTGTTGAATCTGTTGATGCTAATGTTGTCGTTGTGCTTAATGTCGTGTTGTGTTATCGTTCTGCCACGCTCACTCGCAAACCGTTGTCGTAATTCATTATTCCAAATTCTACGCCATTTTCGTTCACGCTTAATTCACACGCAACACACAACACTTTACTGCACATTTAAATTCCGAATTGCACAACAACTTGCGGACCATTCTGGAACGTCATCTGTCACGTCACTGTCGTCATCAGTCGATCGCCAACGTCACCAACCTCTTGGAATGAAGATGAATCCGACAGTCCGATCAGCTCTACTCAGATGAGCTCAAAGCTGGCTCCCGGAAGCGCTGGGACAAGCTTTCTTGACGGGGGGCCGAGTGCTTCAAACAGTGGCGACACCGCTCATTTGCAGCATCATCATCAGCCGCAACAGCAGCAGCAGCAGCCACAGCAGCAACACTTGTTTGGCAAAACGGGTTCGTTCGACATGCAGTCAACCCCGGGGTCACAGCATCCGCCACAATCTCATCCACATATGCACCACCACCATCCGGGTGGTCTCCTTGTGACGGCCATCGATGGTCCGGACGCGATGGCGGGTGGTGACGAGTCGATCAGTAAAGCCCATAATCAAGAGCTCGCCGAGAACGAGAGCATGCCCGGTGGTGGAGGAGGACCGGGTGCCGGTAACGTTGGCGAAACGGAAACAAAGTCAATTTCGAGTTTTAAATCAATTGGATCAACCAACGACAGGTAACCGTACACAGCACTCTCTCAACAAAACAACACCTGGACTGGAGCGAGAATGGTGAAGCATACATTTGGCGCAGCTGCATCATTCCGTCCACGGTCCTTTCCGCTTTCTGCAAATCTGCTCTTCATCTCCTTTAACCTTTCGTCTCGATACTTACCGCTCGTCGCTGACATTACTGTTGAAAAGCTTTCCTTGTTTCTTAACACTTTACGCTACGCAAATGCTCTATGCTATTTGTCTTCACTTTGTGCGATGAAATCTTTACCTCTGCCGCCGTCTCTAGTTCTCGCATGGAGGTCCTATAATGGCGTTCTTCTGTTTTTTGTCTCGCAGGACCAGCACCTTCCCAAAGCTTCAACCGTCACACGCAGCAACCTCGATAGCAGGAGAACCGGGTGGCCAGGAACCGATTCTCCCGGCGGTACTCGAGTTTCCGGAGCAAAACCAGGAACCGTTCCTCCAGTCGGTCATTAGCGAACTGGACGTCAACTCGCCCAACTTCAAGCTCGCTCCGGTCTACACGCTCTACCTTTGTGCCAGATACCGGGCATCGACGCACTATCGTCCGGATCTGCAGCCTACCGAACGGGCGCACAAGTTAACCGTGTTTCTGCACCACGTCGCCAACCTGATTCAGAACGTTGTCCAGGAGCAGTATACGGACGCCAAAATTCTCTCGTTCTGGATGGCCAATAGTTCCGAGTTTCTGCACTTCCTGAAGTCGGACCGTCACATCTCGGCGTTCAGTGTGCAGGCGCAGGAAGTGCTGGCCGAGAGCGTGCAGACCGCGTTCCGTAATCTGGTGTCGATATTTCACGTCGAACTGTCGCAAACGCTGAACCAGTTCCTGTCGGAAAACATCGATCACGATTCGGCTGCCGGTCTGGTACTGTCGGTGCTCGGCTCAGCCATGGCGCTACTTCGCCGGTGTCGCGTCAACGCGGCCCTAACCATTCAGCTGTTCTCGCAATTGTTCCACTACATCAATGTTGTCTGTTTTAATAAGGTAAGCGTCAATAGAGGTTACCCTGTTACACGTTCGATAGTCTCCAACGTTGAATTATTTTGATCGCGGCTAATTTTGTGTAATTTCTTCTTTCAGTTCGTTACGACCTCCCACATGTGCACGAGTGCTTGGGGCAAAGCATTGAGCGAACGGCTATCGTTGTTGGAACTGTGGGCCGAAAAGCAGGGTCTCGAGTTGGCGGCCGACTGCCATTTGGCAAAAATCAATCAATGCGCCCAGTTCCTACAAGCGCCCAAAACGTCCGTCTCCGATGTGCAGCAGCTGGCTTGCTCCTGCTTCCGCCTGAATTCGCTGCAAATGGGTGCGCTCCTTTCACAGGAAACGATCCCCCGAAACTTGATCGACACTGCGGTGCGGATGGCAGAATCGGTGGCCGATGAGCTAAGCCGTGCCGATGGACGCGAAATCCGACTGGAGGAATCGCCCGAGCTGCCGTTGGCGCTGCTTCTGCCCGACGATGGTTTCAGCTGTGACGTAGTCCGTGGCATACCGGCGGGCTTGGTGGATTTTCTCAACCCCTTCCAGATGGCCGGCTGGTGTCGACTCGCGTCCCAACCGACCAGCATTGGACTGTGGACGGTGTACATGCACCAGTTCAATCAAGGGCGCTCACCAAGCGTAATGTCTAGCAAGTTGCCACAGCCCGAGGTACAAATTATCAAACTCCACAAAAACGCCAACGGTATGGGGCTGTCGATTGTAGCCGCCAAAGGGGCCGGCCAGGAGCGGCTCGGTATCTACATCAAGTCGGTGGTTGGTGGTGGAGCAGCCGATCTGGATGGACGGCTGCAGGCGGGCGATCAGCTACTCGAGGTCGACGGACAAAGTCTGATCGGAATAACGCAGGAACGCGCTGCGGATCACCTCGTTCGCACGGGGCCCGTCGTCACGCTGAAGGTCGCCAAGCAAGGTGCCATCTATCACGGTTTAGCCACCCTCCTTCAGCAGCCCAGTCCCGTCATACAGCGCGGTAAGTGCTTCGTCAGTTGAATTTTCCGGGCTCTTTGGTTTCCTACCTAACAAACACTGACCACAATACATTATGCGCATAGAGATTAACAGTACAATAAAACAAACGAATTGTGTTACGATTATAACCCATTTTGTTTATTTTTTATTTTCTCTCACTAATTTGTTTAGTTGTTTATTAATAGTTCACGAAAAACAGTTAGGAAGTTGTACAATTTCGTTCATGCTCGTTTATTTGGTATATTATTTATTTGACTAACAATCACTCCGGGTTGAGGTTTGAACACATTAATTATGTACTGTTTTAAATTTGCCCTTATGAGCAGTTGGCGCAATTTGTATATGCTATTTTCTTATTGCTCGACGAATTTTCTTCTTCCTTTTTCTTGCTGCTGTGGATCGATCACGCGTGCGCGATACGCGATCATGGCGGGTTTTCAACATAATTCACTAACAACTTTCCTAACCAAAACACTAATATGGTAACACGATGTCGATTACATTACTTATGTCGATACTATTTGTTGTTCGTAATGTTACTTTATGTACTTTATGTCGGTCCTTTTTGATTATGTTTCTGGGACGCGGTGCTTGGTGCTTTGTTGATTGACAAATTACTGTTCTCCGGCGGGGGATCAGAGATGGAAAATGAGTTCAATTGTAACGTGTACGATAATGATGGCAATCATCGCTACCACTTTGGCCGTTCAAACGAAAGTCTTAATTTTTATGGCTCCGGCGGAGGCAGCCGACAGTCACGGCGCGGGTCTCTGCGCCGACCGTTGTCCTCCGTGGTGATGAATCACACGTACTCGACGCCATTTCTCACGCACAACGATGCCGCGTACCGCCGGATGTCGAATCCCGACATCAGTCAGCGACGCTACAGCCTGTCGCTCTCGCACGAGGACATTCTGTCGAACGATCAGTTACAGCAGATTCACTTCGATCCCCGCTATCGGGACTGCCGGTCGAGCACGAGCCTGAACAGCATCTACTACAATCAGCATCGTAGCCGTAGCAATAGTCTGAATAGTATCGGACGAATAGTAGGAGCAGGTATCGCCCAACAGCAGCAGCCAGTGCGCTACGACACGCCACCCTCAATCTATGTCGAAGATTACGACTCACGAAGCAATAGCCACAGCAGCAGGGAAATGATAAAAATCGACGAATCAACCGAACCGGCGGCCGAAGCACCAGTCACGACGACGGAGTCCACACGCGTTCCTCCGGCGTGCGTGTTCGAGATACGCATCGAAGCGCCGTCGACCGAATCGAACCTGTCTTTCGTGGCGGACGTAAATCTTGATGACATCCCGTTCATCGATGAAGATGAGGACGACGGGGAGGAAGCGCCCGGTTCGAGGAGTCGCAGTACGGTCAACAATGCCGCTAGCCAAACAGATTCCGGAACCAACGCCAGCGAACCAGTGTTACCTTCTGTTACCGTAGTCAATCAACCTGTTGGTCCCAGTGGCAGTAATGGTAATAATCCCAACAGTGGCAACCATCCACCGAGCATTATGATCAACAGCGCCAGCCGACGGGGTAGCAATGCGTCGTGTCGCAAAACGGTTAGTTTCGACATTATTAACGATCATCACGAGTACGACGATGGGTACGACGATGGAGCAGATAGAACAATGGCTCCCGAATGGCAAACAAGGGCCGCCGGGCGATTCGCTGATGAGTGCGTAGATGAGTGTTCGAGGCATTTGAATCGTTTAAACAACAACCAGAACAACCATCTAAACAATTTGGGAAACTTTCAGCAACAACAGCAGCATCATCTGAACGGCGGTGTCGAAGCTGCAATGTCCGTCGCGGAGATGTTTCACTCCGCATCACAAAGCAATAAAAGCACCACCGGCGAGGCGGTGGCAGATCCACGCGATAACAACAACATTCAAAGCGTGGACGAACCATTGCCGCCCGCTAAGCCGAACTCGATACTGATGAGCGAACCAAGAGTCGAGGGGGGCGATCAAGAACGTCCAATCGACACCATTAGGGATTACGTGATACGCCACTTCAGTGGGACGGCCAATGTGAACGTCAATAATAACTACTATTGCAGCAATAATAGCGCCGAGGGGCGACCACGGGCCACCGGCGCCGTTCAAGTAGTTGATGATGAAACCACCGACGTTTGCTGCTCGCGGAAGACACTGTTCGGACAGCAGAAGTCGGAAGAAGAAAGCGGTGAAGATCAGCCTTTCGAACGGCGGACGTCATCATACTTTGTAACCGAAGCGATCGATAACAGCACCGACAACCGGTCGGTGGACACTGATCACTGTAAGCTGTTGCGAAATATTCGGCTTTTAAGGGAGGAAGAAATCAGCCGCGATAGCGATGACAGAAACGAAGATGCATCGCACGAAGAAACTGGCGGTGGTGGAAGTGGCGGTGGTACGAAAGGTACGGCGAGACAACTTGTCCACTTCTTCCGTAAAATTCTCCGATAAAACTGGCGTACCTGGCGTTCTTGTGTTTGGTTTCCGTGGAGCGGTTTCTTCGGTTTTCTCGCTTCGTTTGGTAGGCTCACTCCTCTGCTTCACGATTCTTCGGTTCCGGTTCCGCCGCGTGTGCTCTTGTTTCGGTATCAGTTGTGTTTTTCTTTTATGCAGCCAGAATCGGCAATCCTTCGGCTACTAAGCAAACACATTCAATATCTTCTGGCCACACGGCCACAGCGACTGAACAGAGAGCGGAATTAGCGTTCCCGACCGCAGGCACTACTTTCTGCTTTACCCTAAGTAAGTCTGCTCCCAACGAGTGCGCAGGTACACGTTGTTACGTTTGTTGTGTCCATTGTGCCTTTCCTCTTTCCGGTATCACATTTGTTCCCACTTTGCTGCTGTGCTCGTGTTTATTGTTCATTGGAGACTGAGACTAAAATTGTTCTTATTTCATCTATTCTTTCGTCCGAAGCTGCAGCTTTCATTCATATGTTTGCATTTTTTATCTTTCGGAGCACATATCCACGAGCCCCGTTTATCACCCGCAACCCACAAAGTATCGATGTGCGATTCATTGGTTCTTCGCTCGCTGTTTCCATTCGTTTTTGGTGGTTTCCATTTTCGCTATTTACATTCCACTTTTTTGCATGCAATTTCGTGTTCCTGCTGTTCCCATTGTCATGACAACCGATGAAGCTCACGATTTTATTTTGCATTACTCTTGATTGGCAAACGTGATGAAGAAATGTGTATCCATACCAGCCAAGTGCCCAAAAATAGGGCAACGATGCAACCCGACTCCTTTACCAGGTGCATCTGACATGCAAGTCCTGCGTAATATTGAATTTCTAGTTACTTCACGCCATTTTTACTCAATTATGTTCCCAAGCACTACTTCTTCGCTAGTTCCGTGAACGAGCTTTCTTTTTTGATTCTACTTACATATGTGTGTACTTTTGGAGCAAGTTTTTTTTCGCTCCAGTCAGTCCGCCATTTTTTCGCCACCTCCCGTTCAATTCTTTAAGAACAAACGACTTCACAAAAGCATTAGCACTAACCATGATACTTCACACATCAATCGTCACTTTTCTAGTAGGCCTTGCATCACTACGATCACCCCGAGGAAACCGCAATGATTCTGCGACCATTTACCAAACCGATTCGAAATGTGAACAGATGAAATTTGGAAACGGGAAGGTGAAGGCCTTGACTAGATTCTACGACTCTTTGAAAGACGTAAACAACAATCCATGGATGCAGTCTAAACGGGCAAACGTTCGAAACATGCCTCGTGAACGCGAATCATTAGAAAAGCACACCACCGATCGCCTGTCGACTGAGGAGGAATGCAAAATACTCGATCAACTGAAGCACTGGAGTGTGTTCGGCTCCGTCGGAGAAGAGCTAGATGTTGCTGCTAATTCGAACGAAAGTTGCACGTTGCTGCAACAACGGGCACGATCGTGTGAGGATTCCATCGGTCAGAGTGATACGAGTAGGAGCTGCCACAGTGGGAAACCTCACCGTTATCCCGCTATCGAAACCCATCCTCGTAAGGGCCGCCAAAGCATACCGGACGTTGCTAATTATTATACGGCCGATTACGGATTCGCACCACACGCACTTCCCGATGGGTTCATTCTGCGCAAGCTGAAAGTGTGCCGTCCAAATTGCACCAACATTGAAAATCAGCAAGTAGCATTGACCTTCCTGCACAGCAGCGGCATGGGTCCATCAACTTCATCATCCGCGCTTCGAAATAGCTGGCCGGAATTAGCACCAACGCCACAAACGCCACGCCAGTTGAAGAAACAACATAACATACTGCGGCTTCTTAAGCAAATCAACAGCAAACTCGAGGCTGCGACGGTCCCGCGCAGCGAAGAGTCATCTCCCGGTGAAGAGAGTTGACCAGAAAGTAAATCGTTCGCTCCTTCCCTCGCAAACGTTGATATATAGTATTGTTGCTGCTTCTTGGCCAATCTCCGAAGGGATTTGCCGCGTATCACGCTTCTTTCCAGCCTCACAGTGTGTGTGTTTTTTTATCCGAGAGCGAACGTAGAGAGAGTAGTAGAGCAAGAGGCCTGACTATGAGCATTGCTTTGAACGAAACAGTATCATTGTCTCCTATTGCTTCGTATTGTGCTTGAGTCGAAATAATAATAATATCATTCCTGATCTTATTTCCATCATTCAATGAGTCACGCAAAGCAAACCCGATGCGTGTTTGAATGGGGAATGATCATAAGTAATAATTGAAGCCCTCCATTTGTAGATGTTGCAACTAATCGTAGAGTTGATGAACATTCAAATATTTATTTCACATTATTTTGTTGAAACCGCCACTGCAATTACTCGTTCACCGGAAGTCACGGACACAGAGTCCAACGATTTGTGCATGCTTTGAGCTGTCCCCGTATTTGCAATCGTTTCATAACACATGAACACTCACACACATATTAATCGATTGCTGGTGAATGTTACAACCCAGATCGACGGAGCAAACTTTAACAGCACCTACTATCAACTAATCCAAGCGTTTCGTTTTATGCTTCGAACTCTGTGACACTGTGCTTCAAAAATGTTCTAATCCATTGTCACTCTGCATCCGCTCTCGAAACGTGCACAGGTGGTCGAAGAATGTCCGAACGCGACATGACCCGGATCGGTACCACCAGTAGCGGTGATATCAGCAAACCACCCGTACCTACACCATCCGCCGGACAGCAGCTTCTAAATAGCAAATCGGTTCCCGCACTGCACCATGTTGGTAACATTGGTAAGCATTAATGTTTTAAGTTCAATCAAAGATCGTAAGCTCTCATGTTTTGTTATGTTTTGTGCTTCCGCAGGTTCTTCCGCCAATAAATCCCGTAGTATACACAATCTTGCTGGTGGTGGAGGCATTGCAGGAGGACCAGGAGTAGGTGGAATCGCTACATCGGCGACGGGTCAGGATCAGGGATTCTATCAGAATCTCAGCGTGTACCGAGCACAAAATCAAAGCCATCCGAATCTCGGCGATAGGTAAGTTCTAATGCTGGTCATAATTTAGCAGTCTGTGTTCTTAAAAAATACTTTTCGCTTTCGTTTGTAGACCTCCGATGCCCCTGCAGTCATCGCTCAATTCTCCCGGTGCTTCTAGCAGCAACGCTCACCTCCAGCAGCAGCAGCAGCAACAGCAGCAATTGCTGCAGCAGCATCAACTCCAACAGCAGCAGCACCCAATTTTAAGCCGTCCAGCGTCTGCCTATTTTAATAGCAATAATAGCAGTAACAGTATCAACCCGAGTAATCTGTTACTGACAACACCAAACTCTATGTCTTACACGATGCCTAATCAGCCTAGTAGTAATAGTAATAGCGGTAATCTTACGAACGTGTCGCAGCATCAGCAACAGATGAACACGATCAACAGTCGGCTTGCGTCGTCGATGGGTGTAGGACCGAAACAGCAGCCCATGGGAGGACCGGCGGTGAGCAATGTGAACGGCTTCATGCGGGACGTTCAAGCACAACAGAGTCTGCGCATGAATCAGATGATGGCTCCGTCGATGCCCAACATTGCACACTCCGTGGCCGGTGGAGGATATCATCATCCACCCGTCGGTGGAGGAGGAATATCCGCCAGCCAGAGCATGCAAAATGTGAACATGATTCCCGGCGGACCCGGTAGTCCCGCTGGTGGTGCTGGCTTCAGCTATCATGGCAGTGCTAACGGAAGTCCGATGCTGTCGCCTCAAATGTACTCACACGAGCAAGCGCAACAGCAACAACAGCAGCTTGTCGCACAGCATCACTCTTTGCTTCGCGGCCAAGCAAAGCTTGCCGAGATGAATGAACTTATCAAACGACGCCAACAGCAGCAGCAGCAGCCGGTCGCATACAATACGGGCACAGGGAACAAACCATTGCCCCAGCAGCAGCAGCATCACCAGCCACACATGATGCCTCCGTCAACGGCGCCCAAACCCGTCCGGGGGCCAGAAGATCAACCACCGCTTCCGCCCGCATCAACGCACCCTTTGTTTAAGCCGGGCAGTGGAACTGCACCGAACAGCGGCGCACCATACAGCAGCTCTGAACCGCCGAAGGTCGGTTACTATCCGACGATGACGCAAAGCAAAAGTGGAAACCCGCTTGGCAGTAATAATCCGTGGGAGCGCGAAGAGAAGGAAAAGGAAACGGAACTGCGCCGTGAGCATGTACGAGCGTGGCGGGATCAGCAAATAATGGAGCTGCAGTCGTTGCCACAGCGTACGTCGCAGCAGGAAGAACAGCTTCGCACGCTGGCGCTCGAGCGCGACTTTGAGCGGCGGGCAATGGAGGAAGACCAGGACTACGACACGGATATGCCGTACGGAGGAAAGGACCAGGGCAATGTGCAGGAGGTAGTGCGCTTGACTCAAGCGAACAACGCTCCGCTAACCGCACCACTGACCAAGCTGAAGCAAGTGGAGATCAAGCAGGGCACTGCTGACACAATTTCGCTAACATCCAGCGAACAGTCATCCACCGTAGCATCATCCGTTTCGACAACCATTGCCAACTTCCAGCACGGGGGACCCCCATTGATACAACCGAAGAGTATCCTCAAACATAACACCAACAGCAGCACACCTTCTTCACCGTCAAAGGGTGGAGCCACGAAAACGGCAAGCTTTGCGCACGACAACGGTAGCAACCATCCGGCCGCTCGCGCACAGCTCAACCTGAGCGAAATCACCGCCAACAATACCAACGCCAACCAGATGATGTCGCAGATGGTGCTGGACATGAATCAGCTCAACCTAACGTCCGGTCTACTGGGAGAGGATCGGGAGAATAGCGAGTACGGTGGTACCGGTCACGAACAGCTTCTACTGCACAACGGTGGCAGTGGATACGCTGGGATGGCAGGCGAGGCAAACAGCGTCGGTAGCGGTGGTGTTCCGCCTCCTCCGCCACCAGAACGCAACAGCTCGTATGTGATTATGTCACAGCAGCAGCAGAAGCTGCGGCCCGGCCCTGGCCCCAACGGTGCCCCAATGAAGCTTCCATTCGGTGGTACCCACAGTCCGGCCTTGGACCAGCAGCAGCAGCAAAATGTGCTAAACAACAACACAAACACCCTTCCGGTAGGAGGACGGTATGGTAACAACAGTTTGCTGATGACTGCACCGCCGAACAGCAACACTATCAGCAATCAGCAGCAGCAACAAGCATTATCGACCATTGCTCCTGCAGCGGGAAGCTCCTCCAGCATGCTATTGCAGCATGCCAATAGTAGCTACAAGGACAACAAACGCGTTTCTTTCCACGATGAAGATGCTGGCAACAACAACAACCCATCGACACCGCTGATGAACTCCGGTGTTGCGGGCTATACCCAAGCCGGACATTTAATCGGTGGTGTCATCGGAAACGACTCAACGGCGGTTGGTGGCCCAGGAGAACTTGGTACCATCCTGGAGCGGCCGGATCCTGACGTAAGTAGAGCGGACGCTTTTTCACTCCGGGAACGACCACACGATGGCGCCACCGGTCCAACGTGAACTTTGGTTGGAAAAGCTTTTCCACTAACAACGGGTTGCTTGGACGGTTTCATTCACAGCGCTTCATTGATGAAACGATGCCCGCTATGCTGCACACTCCCACCACCCCGGACGGTGAAAACTGGAACATGCAAATACAGGCGACACCAGGCGTTATTGGAGCACAGGAAGTTTATCGGTAGGTACTGCAGAGAGTGCTCTTGTTGGGGGGCATCGTCAATGGGCACACTGTTAACATGTCACATGTTTTTCATTGCTGCAATATAGTGACCCTCGCACCAGGCGGTTGGCAGAGCAACAGCAGAAACAAAAGAGCGAACCCGTGCCGGAAAAGTTGTCATTTAAAGAGAAGATGAAAATGTTTGCACTAGAATCAGGCGAAAACAATACACCGAAGGATAAACTGAAAATTTCCCGTGCCCAAAGGGACATTGACGCCGTGCACTGATCGACTGTGAAAGAGCTTCTCAGAAGCGCGTGACTCCGGCCATTCGGAGCGTAGAAAGTGTGTGTGTGTAAGTAGCTCCATAGTGTTAATGCTCTAGCGATAGGCTGCAAATTTAAACACAGTACAATCCTGTCCCCAATATGTACGTCGAAGAAGTTCGTACAGCGTGGTCATAGTTAAACAGGATACGAACCCGTTTTGGTGCATCCCCCGCTAAGGTTGATACTTAAGATCGAACCGTGGAGCTGGTGTTGAGAGACATGTAAAAATGGGGTGCCAGAAAAAAAATGGATCGATATTGTAGATAGTGCAAACAACTAATAGTATGTATGATGGAAATAGAGGAACAAGTTTTTAACATTATTTTCGTTTCAAAATGCACTGAAACGAAAACTTTGAGCAATGTGTAATGGATTCTGGCTGAACAATAATGATCCTACTATGGAAGATCGCTACGATTGATACGAACCCAATGGACCAATGGATGATACTGGCAGAGTAGATACGACAACTTAGAGAGATATGTTTGTTTTTATATATATTTAGCAATATGTGTATCGAAGGCAAGCGAGAGGGCGGGCGTAGTCAACAGACGGAAGATTTATATTTATATCTGTGAATCCATTTTGCAGCTGTCAAAACAAAATTGTTAAGGCTCAGAAGAAAATTTAATCAATAGAACAAGATCCTTATGAACAGATTCGGAGGAGGGAGTAGATTTAATGGGGTGGAAATTTTTTAAAACAGCACTCCTCAGTGCGGAGTTTTTTGTAGTAATTTTTATAGTTTTCTTCGTGATCGGTACGATGAAATCTTGAGGCATACAATGAAAGGTCAATTGAACTGTAAGAGGATTCTGCAATAATGTGAGCTCCCTTACGATACGGCGTGAAAGCATCTTTCGTGCACATGGAACGGAAGATTTTGATAAAGTCCTCAATTGTTAACATATTTATGCGGACTTTTTGAACTCCGAATGTTTCACTATATTTTGTAAAGTAAACCAGCATATCGGCACTTCAACATCTGCAGTGTACGTGCATGCAACTTGCACACTTTAACGGGTCCACGACATTTTTCGTCGCACGAATTCTCCGGTTTCGTTTGCTGTGTTTGGCACTTGTAGTACTGAGCTAACCTTGTATCGAGAAGCAACCGGAAGGATCGTAAACGATAGTAGATAGCATGTCAGCGTTTTCTTCTTTTTGTATTTTTGTCGATACGATTGTTGAGAAAGTAAACTAGACGTTGGCAGAGACGTGTAGCAGTAACGAACCAACCTATGATAATAGATGTAGGCAAAATCACCTAAACGACATCAAAGTGATTTTATTTGTTATATAAACAAGTATTTTTATATCGTAAACGAGAGACTATTGAAGAATTTCCAACAATTTTCGACATATTTAAGATACATTTACCTCTACACCACCAGCGGATTACGACCGATTTCTAGCACATATTTTTAAACTTAATTATAGATAAAAGGCACCCGTGGCGTCAGAATAACAGTACATGTTTTGTGTGGGTCGTGGTGTCCGATCCACTCACCGGAACAGGAACGTGTAACCAAATCCCTCAATCGAAAGTGCGCGGTACTGCGGCGGGTATTGTGACGGGCCAAACTCTATCACGCCACTGACAAATGGTGGTATCAGGAAACGGAAGCATAACTTTCGATTCCCGGCATACACCACTTGTACTTGTACAGAAGCATATGCTAGTGCTCTCCGTTAAATTAGTATTATTAGAACCGGTTTTTAACGAACGTCACGATCGAACTGTAGAAGACCTGTTAGGGCGCATCCGTGCAATCACGGAGTAGGAAGCTGGGTTTCAGGGTAGTAGTGAAAATGAACGCGCACGGTAGGAATGTTTGAGCAAATGAACGAGAAAATTTCATAGTTTACATAAAAACTACTATTTTCCAACATTTAAGAAATTATAAACGAAAATAACAGCTATGTAAATGTTAGTAACAATTGAGGTAAAACAAAACAAGCTCTGTGTGTATCCTCATTTTTTTGCAGTGAACGAATGATGACCACGTTTCAATTTAATTGTCATTGTTATTTCCAAATATATGGGTAATACTTTCATGGAATTATTTTTATAGCTTAGCATCATCGCCATTAAAAAAATGTGACGAGCGTCGTTGCCCTCCGTAGATCACCGTAGTTCCCTTGGCAGAAGTTTCGGAGTTGTACGCCACGGTGAAGCGAATCGTATCTGCTCCGTTGAACGCCCGCAGCCCCGCGGCACTGGAATGACTTGAAACTTTTATTTCACTGCCGACAGCCGTAACGGAACGCAATTCGTTAGGCCGAGCAGCATACGGCGATGTGCACATTATTTGTCCATTTTTGCAGTAAGATGCTCTCGGACTGTCATATGCGACTGCGAACCTAAACTGCCCAGCCGTGGGCAATTCTTTTGGCAAAATATTCTACATTTCGTGCACCATAAGTGTGCCGGCACTAAGGGCCCTTACAACTTCAACAACATCCTCAATGCTTCAAAGCGGCAGTTGACGTCGGTGAGCTTTGATTTTTGACAATACGTTCATTGATGATCAGTTTCGGACAACAGCTAGCATTGTGGTTCTGAAAACAAACGAACGTCACTTACGTCGGAGCAATCGGGTTTTAGCACCAGTTGCGCTTACTTCCCACCTTCCAAAGAAGGTTCTCTTGTACATTTTTGTTAATGTAAAATTCCTGTTAATATTTCAACTGTTCAGTTTTTGGAATCAAAGGTTAAATCGATCCCCAACGATGATGCTTAGCCATGAAGGTGTAGCAATACTTATCGAAAGTGCTTAGCTTTCCTTTCGCCGCAGAGAACTCTTCCACTGCCAAGCTCTCGGGCACTTGATTACCCTGTCCAATCACATTATTTACATAACATTTTTATAGGAATTTATTGCCCTCAAAATATCCACGTTCTGTGAACACACGAGTCCCACGGGTACCCAACGAATGCAAACCTGTGTTGTGGTGCTTAAAAAACGAAAATAAAGTATTGTACCGGGAGGCGGAGACCACGGGGCGGTTTTTTTAGCACGTCTCGTCCACGGGGCCATAAATGCAAATGTGCAGCCAACGAGCCGATGGAACATGTTGTTCTGAAGGGTGATGGAAATGTTTTGGATAATTAAAGTTCCACACGGTGTGGGAACGGTGCTGCTACACCGCAAAAGCAATATTGTTTACAAACCAAAAATAATCTGTGGAAAAAAGGCGAGAAAATAAACAACGCGCACATCAACCCGACATGTGCGCCCGTAATTTATGCGCACGCGGTCACCGCAAATTGTCAATGGCATTTTAATTCCATCGGGCTGATCTATACACGGGCTGGCCACACCGTGTGGCATTTGAGTATTGAAAAGCTGTTTCGGAGTTTTTGTTGTCCCCGCTCTGGTCGTGCCCATTTTTTTGCAGTGCCATTGCCATTCGCTGCTTGCACCCCGGCAGACGGGTGCGTGCGTGCGGCATTACAAAAGCCACCCCTTTTTCACGCCGCTGACCCAAATGTCACCGGATTGACGCACGCTCCTGGCTCCCTGGAGCCCCCTGGAGTGTGGCATTCCGGCAGTGGCAGTGCCTCAGATTGGGTCAGCCGATTCGCCCTACGTTCCGTGTTCCTTCCTTCCATATCGCTCTGAGCTTATCATTTTGTTCTCCGATATATTGCATGGTGTGCATTCCCGTAGGCATATTATCTGCAGTGAACTTTGCCGCTTTGAATACGCCCCACATAATGTTTTTTTTTTTCCAATTTGGCCGCGTTTCCTTCACTCGGCACAGCCTGTATCTACACAATTGCCGGCTGCCAACCACTCAGCACCGTCATCATCGTCGATCAACCGCAATCCGGCCGGTGACCGGTATCTGCGTGTGTGTGTGTGTGTGGGAATGCAACCAATCTGACCCCACAAAATCGATGCACTTCATTCATGCGCACCGCGTCACCCCGATGACAATTTTGTCTGCTTTTGCTGTTTGCACTCATTTTGTCCGCAGGTTCGTTCTGCTGCGTCAGGGATTGGCAGCGTTTCACTGCATTCGCAACTCAATGAAGCAATCAATCAATTATCGGCCATCGTCATGCGTCCCCATTACTGGCTGGCCACTGGCTGGTGCATCTCGCCCGCCGAACGACACTAATTACATAAAAAAAAGAAGATAAATAACCGTTGCGCCATTCGCGAACATCAAGTGGTGGTAGCCGCAATCAGCCTTTGGCGATTCGCTTTCGATTTTGTAATGGGAATTGCATTAAGTCGATTTGTTTGAGAGGATTTTTAGTACCCGCCCCGCAACATCCGCACTTTGGTGCCCCGTTTCAAAAACCCAGAATCAACATCGGGACAGCAAAGTTTCCAAATGCAAACCACAATGCTTTCGTAATGGATTGCAGAAAGGAAGCGCTTGCGTGTTGAAAATGATAAGAGGTGGCACTCGCTGGCATGCAGTAGAAAGGTTGCAGAATTAGAGTGAACCCCTCGGTGGCCACCAGCTGGGCATCATAACGGTGCCGAGAAAGGGAAGGCCGAGACCTAATGAAAATCGCACCCCATGGCCATTCGACATGGGGTCGTCCGTAAATCTGGTTCACTTCCCGGGAACCGTCCGGCGGCTGGCGGCGGCGGACGAGAACCGGATGGACAGTCTGAATTTCATTATTTATTAGATGGAAATGAACACGATCGTCTCGAGTGGATCGGTTTTTAATTTGTGTTTGCAGTTTTTTCTTCCTTTTTTCGCCCTTTCTCTATCTCTCCTGCGCGGGCGCGTGCTATCACGTTCTCCTTGGGGTTGTGCATTGACGTGGGTTTTCCGAGTGCCAAGCGGCAAACATAGCAGAGTATGCGGCGACGGGTAGGGTTCAAATTAACATGAGGTCACCATCGGCCAGACAACGGCCCACCAAACTACTGGCTCGACGACTGAAACACGACGACGGTTGGCTGGCCTTTTTGATGGCGGCCTCCACATTGAGTTTACCATAAATTCGACAGAAGTTGTCACATAAAGCATAAAAATTACCATAAACGAGCATAAAACATGAGTGTGTCGCTTTGGCTTTGTTTTTCTTTTTTGCTGCTTGTCCCGAAACAAAACGCGTAGCGGGCCAACCGCTCTTTCCGGAATCCGACACTCTTTTCTGACGGCGTTCCGTTCGTGCTATCGGCTTTCGAGAGGGGTTTTGCTTAAACTTGCTTTTTGTTTTGCGCCCTTTTATTTGGGGAGATAAAATGGAAAAGTCATTGTAATTTAGATTGTACACCGTTCGGTGGCTCGTCGAAATGGCGGGTTTCGCCGACCTGTGGACCGGACCGGGACAGTGCACCGCCGCCAATGATATGCTGCCGGATTCTTCGCGTGAAAGGGCTTCGCCGAGAAGGCGGAGCAGAATATTTTAACAACATTATCATACATTTGCCATATTTTCCCGGGTCGCCCAAAATGTGTCGAACCGTGTCGGAAGCGCTCAGTAATGTCGGGCACTCTTCATAATAATTTAATTTCACCCGTACCTTCGAAGCGGCCCATCCTTGGCCCGACCGGCGGGGCTTAGACTTGTCACAGCGGATCTGTGATTTGTTAACTCTTTTGCCAGGAACCACACAGCCAAGAGAATAAATTAAGCGACTCCGAAACGTTATCCGCGCCATACGGAGCGCGGCTTACCGGAAAACCCAAAAATATCTTCCGAAATAGGGGCCATTTCTAAAGATCACCCATCATAACTCAAGAGCCCAGCAGCATCGGCAGGCGAATATAATGGGCTCGCACCGCTTGCCAAACGCACGGCTTAGCTCACGGCCAGCTTACGGCGTCAAATTGTTTTTGTATTAAAAATCATCAATCCGAAGCATTACACCATCGGATCGCATCGTGATGATGGGTTGGGTTTCACGTTATCTTCCGTTCCGTCCGTTTTCGTCCCATTTGCCGAGTTTCGTTCCACCGAAAAAGTGTTCCGAAATAATGGAGGAATAAAATCCTAACACATTTTTTATCGCTCCCTCCCCGAACGGTAACGTTGTAAATTTATTGAGCCATAAAATTCCACCCCTTTTGCTTTGCTGCGGCCACCGCTGCTGGGTTGGGCGCAAAGGCTGGGCTCAGTAGTTCAGCACTTCACTCGGACCGGTGGACAGGGACCGATGCGAGGGGATCTTGCGAGCGCTTCTCAATCTCGCGCCATGATCGGTCCGACGGGTATCGAGATCGCCTTAAATGGCTCGCCCCGAACACCACCACGATGCCTAACTGTTCCGTTTCTTTCCATTTTTACTTCCATATTCCATTTGCCAGACCTCGACACACAATAGGGTTTTTCGGGCAGGACTCGAAGTGCCGTCGAGTGCCGGCTTTATTCTCCGCGCTCGGATCGGAGATCCTTTTCTTTCGCTTTATCCTTTCCACTTTCCAGGACCAGGCCCGGTTTGGCTGCAAACCAGCACCACCGGCGTGTAATTCGACAGCGGCTGTGGCGACAGTCGTTGGCCATTTTTATTGCTCCTTCGGGTGATATCTTGTGGACACGTTCTACTTTGCGTCCGTCACCGTCTACCGTCTAAGGCGCACCAATTTATGCACAACTATTACAATTTTAAACCGTTGCCGATCGTGCCTCGGTCGAAGAGCAAGATTCCGAGCTCTTTCCGAAAGAGAGGTTGCGAGGAAGCGATAGTTGCCCCGGATCACGGTTCGCTGAAGTTGGGTTGTACCGCGATTACACCGCGCGTAGAACCATGTAAGAGTCGGTTGAATAAGAACGGCTTCCTTTCGGCCACAACAACCGGTCACGGGCGGCGGCAAGATGATGTCGGGGCACGGGATGATGCTCTTCTCGGTCGTTTCGGTTTCAGTTTCTTTCCGCGGCTCCCGAGCCGGCCGGACGGACGGACGATAAATTATGGCAGTTTTTCGTCCTGCAAAACCCGGAAACGAGTTTTATTAGCATGCCACAATGTGAACTGTGCTGCTGCGTCATGAATCATGCTCCGAAGCCGTAGAACGCAATCGCAAATGGCAGTAGCGGAGACCGGCGCGTGTAAGCGTGCCGAGATGTTGCCGCTATATTTTATGCATTCAATAAATCTTGCGCTTTATGAAGCTCAGAAACAGTATATAATTATGCGCTGCAGTAGCCAGGGCCAGTGTTGGCGGGCGAGTGCCAAAATTGTAATTCAATTTATTACCGTCCATCGGAGTGGAGTGTACTCGATTTTCGAACAGTGCCAACGGAAGTGAACTTTTCTGTGTGAACCGTTATGGTCAAAGCTTAGGCTAAGTATCCTCAAGAAGCGATGGATTAAGTTTTGCAAAATAATGTTTCTTATCGTTCGCAGATCGATCCGATTGAAGCCATTCCATTCCATTACATTATCGAAGCATCTTCGCCTAATCATTCGCCGTTAACCACACGGTTCACGGTGGCCGCTTGTAGCGTAAATAATTTAATCCCAAACAGCACAGCCAGCACGGCAGCCAGCGAATGCGGCGAAGGATTTGCCCGTCCCCGATCTGTTTGTTAGTGAAAATTTCGTTTTAAGTGGCTGAAGATAAATTATTCAGCTCCGTACACGCGCTGCCGTTGCCGTCGGGAAAGTAAGTGGAGCTTCAAGTGAAACGAAGCACGAATATCCCGGTTCTGCCCGTTTCGGAAACGCTCCTTCGCAGCCACGGGTGCAGGATACGTGTTGATGTAACGCAGACTCGCAAGCCGCCATTGCCACGCCGTTTGCCGAGCCGATGTTTTCCATCATCTGCTACGCGGTTGAGCGACGGACCGGTGCGATAAGAGGCGAAGGCGAAGATGGAGAAGGTTTTCCACTTTTTAAACGAATACTGCCATTAGTGTGCCGCGTCACAGTCACAATAAACAACTTTTCCGGCCCAAACTTCATTCGCATGAGCGAAAACACACAACTTCCGCACTTCGCACGTAAACGGTTGGCCTCAGCCCCCGGCCCAAGCGACTGGCTCCTTCGGGACGAATGGAGTGATTAAGTTTCTAAGCCGGCCTCGAGAGAACGCTTCACGTTCGCCGGTTGGCTGGCTGGCAGCTGGTCCGACTGACGTGCGTGGCGTGTTTCGCCCATTTGTTACGAGACAAAATTAACATTCCACGGAGCGCAACGTGACGGAGCGCCGCAAGCGTCTGGCCCCGCACGTCGATGCCGCGACAGACGCACATCGGTGTCAGCGGGAGGATATCACCTCCGTGGCCTGGCGGAGTCGGCGGAGAAAGAAACCTTTCCGCGTCACGCGGCGCCCGCTGCCGGAGGGTGTTTTCCTTCGCAGCAGCGGCAGAAAATTCATTATTTTCCGCGCACGACCGACCGAGCGGAGCCACCGTTCCTAAGCTTCCGGTGAGAGTTATTTTTCTCCATTTCTCCGGAAAATCCCCGTTTTTGTCGGTTCCTTCGCGGTTCGCGGATTTCCCGCGCTGCACACCGGATCAGCGAGGGCCGCTTCGATTCGGCTTAACATTTTATTTATTTACACTCTACCCAAGCCCGGGGCCCGGGGCTGATTTTGCATTCCCTCGCTCCGCGTGCTCGCTGAAGTGTTTGCCACCCCTTTAAAGGTCGGCCCAGGTTTGTGACTGTGGCTTCCGGCTTTCCGGAGGGAGCGGGGCCCCAGATAATCCAACCCTCCAGGGTCAGGGTCCGATCCATTATGAGGGTGACGAACGAGGGGATGATGTGCTGATGACAGGCATCCGCCGGGCGGAAGGGTGGATAGCTAATTGATTTTGATGGTTGAACCGCTGACGGATGCAGTCTCGGTGTCGTTCGAATGCGTTAATGTTTTATTTTTCGATCGGACCATCACCGGTGCAATCGGCCGATCCGAATGTTGGTTCGGTAAGTGGTTTCCGAACGTCTGGTCAGATTCGAATCGTTTCGTTTTCTTATTTTTAGTATCCTCCACATAGATAGATAAGATAGATTTTATTTCAACAAAACAACGAGGATAGATTTTATTTCAACAAAACAGCATGAGATAGAAGGATGCAAACTTTATTTCAGTCATTCAATATTCAGTCAAAAACATCGATTAAGTCGTGTAAATAATATTTCAGATGTTCAACCTCGTCAAACGACATGGTTTTGTAATCCGATCCGTTCTCCGCTTCTCAGGTATTATTGTTGACCGGACTGTCTTGATTAATTAATCTAATTCTGCTAAATTACATGGGATCTTCTCGGATGCTCCAAGGTTCATTAATGCCAACATGTTCTCAATGGGCGACGGGTCTGGGCATTGCGATTGAGAGTATAATATCTGAATATCATCAATCTCGAGGTACCGGCTGATTACTTGTGCCTCGTAGAATGTTGCATGATTCTGTTATAGCGTTACATTTCGACCAATAAGACGTGTTTCTTTATGAATGATTTTTTCTTTCGCCTGTTTGATAAGCTCAATGCTCAAATACCCAATATTCAAAAATATACAAAATATACCCTCGGCTTATTTAAATACGTTTGGCTTCAAAAGCTTGTGAAAAGCAAGGCCACATTTTTTTGCATCATATAGACTGCATCGGATACACAGAAGGAACTTCTTCTGGTTTGGTTTGGGATGGTGTGAATATTTTTGGCGGATAGAAGAGGATTTTTAGTAGTTGGGATGTAACGATTATTCGTTTATGTTTATCAATTTCTTTTGATTTCTTACACTTATCGTTATTGTTTTTACCATTACAGGTCATTTGACGATTTTCATCGATTAGTGTACAATACTTCCTGGTTTTTACCGTCTTACGCGCTCCGAAATTAACTAATATCATGTAAGTTGTTTATCATTTATTTCTTCTGTATTTTGAATATCAAAACATACAAAAATCACATTTTTATGACTTATAAATAACTAAATGTACTCTGGTTGCTGTAATATCGAGCTAAACAAAACGCATTCTGCTCAAACTCATGTACGTGTATTCAAGAGATTCAACCGTAATGTACTTCAATCGTCATAATTTTGCTATTAGAATGTTTATCTTAAAAGAACGATTCCGAAAGAACATATACTCATATTTTCAGATATTGTTCAAACGTTCAGATGATGAACTTTGTTTCGCTAGCCACTATAACGTCGAAAAGGGCGTTTCAATGTTGTTGATAATCCCCATTCCACCCATCTCAGGGTCTTTGGCTTGACCGCATTATTTTATGCAAACTTTCGGCATGAAACTGTACGAAAAAACGTCACATGCTAGTCAGGTGCACATTTTTTTTTTAGGTATTCCGGATTGTTCTAAAACCCCTTTTGTGCCATTCCATCGAACAATAGGGGTTTGCTGCGATTGTTATTATTCTATTCTATTGAATTTTATTCATCGACCGAACGGATGGGTGTGTGTGTGTGTGTCGAGATAAAGGAAATCCTCCCACACGACCGAGTCCCGGGCCGGCAGAGTGCAAAAGTTTGTTCGACGAAATGCACGTACAACCCTGGCGCGATATTAATCAAATGCTTTTCTTTCTGGTTTCGCATCCACCTTATCCGCCACCGCCCCTCCACCCCGATTTGCATATCGCCGTCACGCGGAGCCCTCCCGGGACGCCCTTGCCTGCGGGGGAGGCTGTTTTCAATAACATTCCAGACAATCCGACGGTTCTTCTCGATGGCGCGCGCAGGGCGTAACGTGACACGCCGATGCGCCGGGGCCGTGCCGCCGCTTGAAGGTCCTCTATCTCCCTCTTTCCGTTCGATTTATCTTCTCAGCCCGGACGATGACGTCGCGGAACGCGTTCGACAAACGATTCGTTCAGGGCACCGGAGTCGGAGGGTGAGGGTTAAGGGATTAATTTATGAGTTACGGGACGACCCTCGACGGACGGACGATGCGCGATTTGCTACCACCCTGCGCTGCACCCTCGCTGTGCTCCCATCGTCGTCGTCGTCGGTGCTTCATTATCTATGCCAGAAACAACAGCTGACGCCCATCAATATGCATAATCATCTTAGCCCCCTTAAGCCCTGCGTACCGGCCGAGACGGGCTGCCCGACCACTCCCGGCCCGGCCCGGGCCAGCAGCATCTCGACATCTTCCCGTCAATTGGCCCGTGTCTGCATCATCATCAAGCGGGGCAAAAAAGGGGAAAAACTTCTGGACGCCAGAGATTAGATCGGGCACGGCTCGTGTTCTCTGTGCGCCTCTCTGTGTGAGAGATTTCCCTCCTTTATTATCGGCCATTATTGGCGGATCTGAGGGGAGAACTTTCCAGCGTCGTTGGAAGTTGTTTTTGGGCTTTGAAACGATTGGCAGCAACCGAAACTGTGAGTGGAAACACAAAAAAGTGCTCACAACGCCAAACAAAAACATCGGTTCGGATCGGATGTTGCGGTCCCAGCGAAGTGGTGGAAAATTCGGCACAAAAGATTGCAAACAACAACAAAAACAAACTCCCAAAAAAAATAATCTTTAGCCAGTGGCCATTTGGGTTCGGGCAATTGCACAGTAACCTCAGATGAGCATTGAAAAGTGAAATAAAAATAAACATAACAAAAAGCCGAACCTGGATGGCCGCCAGGAGAGCTGATCCCGGATGGAAAATGCGCGGAATGGAAATCTCCGAGCGGTGACTCCGTGTAGCATATGGAAATCGTAATTAAATAGGGCATGCCTGGCGAGACGAGGTATCCCGCTTGGGGTATCCCTCCAGCCGGGACGGAATTGCGAACAAAGGTTGAACAGGGCTGAAACTAGACACCGAAATCAGCGTACCCTCATTACCTCGGTCGATCCGCGCGCGCCCTCCGCGAAGAGAGTATCGATTAAGTCGGACGTCGGCCGTGCGTGCAACCCGGTCTCAAGTGGTCCCGGTGCCCGGGGGTTGCCGAGGAAAGATGCCGAGGAAAGGAAAGATTTGTTTGGAAGATAAATTAGAGAGAATTTCTCGTTTCTGGTGCTTGTCTGCCTTCTTCTTTTTTTTCCCCCGCTCGCAATCCCTTCTCACTTTTATGGCCACGTTCTTGAGGCTCCACCGATAGAGCCCGGACCCCGAGTAACGAGCAACAAAAGGAAGAATGTCGATTTTCTTCTCTCCGTTCTATTGTGCCCCCGACTGGAATCCCGGCCCTCCCGGGAAGGATGAGCTGTGTGGGCCGGTGCACCAAACAATGGTGACAAAGGAAAGGACACCCGCACACACACACACACAGAGAGAGCCCGGGAGACACGTGGAAGTGTTGGGCGGTTACCTTGCTACCACCTACCGAAGTGTCTGAACATTTTCCATTTCTGACGGCAAGTTTTCGTTGGAACTGTCACCCTTGCGACCCGATTCCAGACTACGCTGGGGTCATGCGGGTCATTGTTTTTCCTTCGACTTCGACGATAATCGTCCAGTCCGGGCCGAAATGGCTATTATGCGATTCCTTCGTTTTTCCACGTCGATTTTCCAAAGCCCAGGGACCGTCCGGGGTGCTAAAGGTGCCAAAGATGACGGTCCACAGAAGTGGCATTTGCATAATTAACGCACACACACAGAGCACAGCACTTTGGCATGCAAACTTCCGCTCAAGTGGCCCGCTCCCGGGGGGAGGGTACGGTCCCAATTTATTATCCTCTCACCGTTTGGAGCTATTCTTCTATTCTGAGCGAGGACTTCCCTTGGTTGGACTTTTTGTTCTGCCGAAAGCTAATTATGATGCCGGTGCTTCTGTTGGTGCGCCGACTCATAAAGTATCGGCAAGAAAGCCAGGCGTCGTCCCAACACTTTCTTCCGTTCCGTTCGAATAAAAGTTGTGGTTAAGCGCTCTCCGGATTCATGTTCGCGTCTGACATGTTATTTGGCTGTCAAAATAGATTTCGTTTCTTCGTGTTGGGCCAAAAACAATAACTCTTGCTGAACGCCGTCCGTTCCGCCGAAGGTCCTGCGGCTCCTGGCTCGGGCTCGGGGTTTTGTTTTCACGCACCTCATCCGGCACCGGAGTCGGTGGACGGCAAAACAGACAAAACACAGGCACAATTTATGCTGCCGTCTGCCCGGGAGCCGCCGGCGTTTGGAGTGTTTTCCATTTTCCCAAAAGCATGAGCCCGCCCGGCTCGGCGTCCCTCCCCCCGGTCCGGGGTCTGCGGTTCACATCAATTCGCGTAAATCGAATTCCAGACTCTCGGCAGTGGGGTCCGGTTTTGTTACGCTCTACTAGGTCTATACGTTGAGAAGTGAACTGTTTTTAACACACAAAAAATGTTTATACATTTTTTATGCGATTTTCTATTTTATTCAAAGTATGTGCCATCGCTAGCTATATATTTCTCCTATCTCTCTGCTTAATCATGGATTCTCAGAGGAAAGAATTCTTCGTCTTTTTAAGTACACTAATTAGTCATCCCATTTCGACTTCCTTGTAGAAAAACGAAGGGCTGCTCAGCCAATACGTGTCCCATCGATGAAAATGAATGATATTCGGAAAGAACCAAGTCTGGTGAATAACGCGGGGAGGGATAGCAGCTTCCATCCAAGTGATTTGATAGTATCTTGAAACAGTTTTGTTTCTGGGGCGCCTGGTGCTTGTTGCCACGGGCCACCAGGCGCCTCCATTTTAAAAAACTGAAACGGCTTTTTGGTCGTTTTCGATCAATGCATGATTCAAATTGACCATTTGTTGTCAGTAGCGATCGGAATTAACGTTTCCATCAGGTTTTAGGAGCTTCTGAAACACCACACCTTTCTGTCCCATCACAAAGTCCGTTTTTTGGAGTCCTTCGACACTTATTTTTGTTAAGTCAAAATCGCCATTTTGAAACTTTTTAAACCACTCAAAGCACTGAGATCTTCCAAACACAAGCCCCGACAAGCATTTGGTGCAATTCCGAAACAGTTTTCTTCAAGAGGAGAAATATAGAGGAGAAAAATAATAATCCCCGCAAACCGTCATTTTCAGGCACAAAAGTTGACATAGTTTAACCTTTTTATTGTTGGGTTGCACACCGAAATATTTTTTGTTTCGACCTGAAATCAGTTACCTGGTGTCAAAACAAGGTAATGATGAATGAACAGCAAAACTGGGAAGTCCCAATCGGCAGGTACAGCCATCTTTTTAACAGTTCACATCTCAACGTATAGACCTAGTACACAGCAAGTGGCCCACGTTCGGCGCAGATTTTATTTTTCTCGTCACTCCAAAGTTATTACGCCGTTGTGGTTGTTGTAAAAGGGTATTTGGGTGGAAAAAGGGGGTTCATGAATAACGCAGATCTGCAGAAGAGGCACGATTTGTAGCTTTGCGAGGCAACCGGCGGTTTGATACAATTCTTGGCCGTATGGCGTATCATGTAACTGACCATTTGCTGGGGTTTCTTACATGGTTCTCTTCCTCTAAGTTGGTTAAAACTTTTGGAGCATTGCTCCCTGAATGGTTTGTTCCACTTTGTAAGATGTGGGCCACAACAATATGATCTAGTTCTGGGCTCCTCGGAACCACCATTAACGTCCTCGTAAATTAAGCGCTTGAATGCGCGCTCGTTAGCCCG
The DNA here is from genome assembly GCF_943734635.1 of Anopheles cruzii. Taxonomy (NCBI): domain Eukaryota; kingdom Metazoa; phylum Arthropoda; class Insecta; order Diptera; family Culicidae; genus Anopheles; species Anopheles cruzii. Next base: position 36,600,673 of record NC_069145.1, read on the forward strand.
ACGGCGAATCCAATCGATTGCCGCGAGCGGTCGTCAAAGACACCGTGAGCACAATCCTATGACGGGTGGCCACCATTCGAGGGCCCCGCTTCAAATTCGGTCGAGTGAGAATGCATGCCGCACAGGAAAATACAAAAAAAACCCGACCGACGGAAACCAACACAGCCGCGAAGAGCATTATAGGTCCTTCTAATGATTTCCCATCGGTTTTTCTCGCCATTTGAAATAATGGTGGCGCGCGCGGCCTGACATAGAACTCTACGCCGAGCCTCAGGCCGGCCCTGATTGCGATTGGCAGATTGCGCGGCTCGGCGAGTTTCGGCGTGTCATTGCCATTGAATAAATTATATAATGGTGCGGTAATTACGATTCGCTTCGATTTCATGCAAACCACCACCATCGGCCACCATCGGCCACCCGGGTTCACTGCGTCGTATCGCTGTTTCCGTAATTTGTTCCTTCGCTTTTCCCATCCAATTCCCCTCCGGGGCCATCTTTCAGCGGGCTTGACATCAATTGTCAAGTCATTTATGCTCTGGCCATCGGGTTTTATGGCGGTCGTTTGCGCTGTCAGTGAAAAATGCCGTCCGTCCTCCTACGCCGTCGGGAGGGCGGGCGGACCTAAAGAAAGGGTCCTTTTCGTCCCGTTTAAGAGTTTTCCTATTTTTTGTTCTCCCCCCGCCCGGACGGCTGGATATGCTGTGCCGAAAGGAAGCCAGACAAATAAAATAAACACAAAAGAGGAAAAACATAATGCTTCTCGCCGGGGCCCGGCAAATGGAGCGCCACGGCGGCGTTCGGTGCCAAAAGAATTCGCTTCGAAAATGTGAATAAAGGCCCGGCAAAAAGGATAATTTCCGACTTTCCGTTACTTGCGTTTTCCACACACACACTCACACGCCGCTGGGTGGCAGCTGTGGCCTATTAGCCGTAACTGCCGCGAAGCAATTGGTACATGGTAATGGCCGCCGGCGGCCGCGGTTTGCTTGGCAAATGGAATCGAATTAAATTGCTCCTAAGGCGCCTTGAGGCATCCGGAAGAAGCCAACCACCATCATCGGTTGGTGCTTAAATGTTTGCAAGACATCACGGGCCAGTTTGGGGCCGTTTGGAGGCACTTAAAATGTTTCGCTGTAATTGCCGCCCGGTGCCCCGGGTTGGAAGGATTTCTCATGCTGCTGGTGAACGTGATAACCAATCGGAACCGTCTATCGGAAAGCTTTCACATTATTTCTCTAACCAATCAGGCGACGGTATCCCACGGTCTAGAAGTGCGAAGAGATTACACTCGGAGGTGTTAGAAAAATTAAATCGGGTACCTCAAAAGCTTCTCAGGCGCAGTGTTGGGATTGGTGGGACGTTGGCGCAAACGGTCATTTGGAGGTAATACAATAATAGACTTATGTAAATAAAACAAGATATCTACGAGTCTTTGCTGCATGACAACAGATTGAACCCAGTTTTGTAGTGAATGGTGACTAACTTTGAACTGGGCTGGTGACAGATTAGATTTTGATCAGCAACGGTCCGACTTCGTCGAGAGAAACGAAAGTATACACGGTCTGATTAAAAATTTTCGCGACATTTGGGGTTTAAAAAAAACTATTGGTTTATTCATGAATATCTATTTTGTCCCTTTTAAAGTAATCTCCAACAAATATCATACAATTGTGCCAGCATTTTTTTCAATCATCGAAGCACTTCAAAAATATCTTTTGTGATTTCGTTCAGAGCTTCCTTCGATGCCGTCTTTGTCTCCTAAATCGTCGTTCTTTCATAGGGCTCTTCTGTTTTGTGAACAAGAAAAACTCACAGTGAGCCAGATCTAGAGAATACGGTAGCTTTGGCATCCGTATTTTTGTTGTTTTGGCAAAAAGTTCGCGCAGAAGCCACGATGTGTGAGCTGGGGTGCGACAACCAATTTTGGGTTTCCCACAAATCCGGGCGTTTGTGACGGTTTGCTTCGGGCAAATTGTGCATAACTTACAGGAAATGTTCTTTATTGACCGTTTTATCCTTTGGCAACAAATCATGATGCACCACAACCTCGGCAATCGAAGAAAACTGTAAGCAAAACTGTTCACATTCGACCAAACTTGGTTCTTGGTCGTTCACATCTTCTCGGCCCTCTGAGAAAATGTTGAACCATAAGCCACAGTCAACATTTCTATTGCGTCCGAGCTCTTAATTTTGTTTTTTACACAAAATTTGATTTAGATTCCTGGCCATCCATTTTTTGGACCATCAAGACAAACATCGAAGATGGGTCAAATCTTGTATAAGCAAAACAGCTGTCATAAATTGACCGATACATTAAAATGGGCGAACTTTTCACACTAAGTCACTGACATGTGTAGCAACATGGAAAAAAACGAAAATCGAATATACGTAGCCCGCGGAAATTCAAATGTCACACATTTTTTTGATCAGACCACGTATGTTTTGGGACGGTAACGATAGGTCAACCACGACAGGACAGAACGTTACATATTTAACATAAGTAGGGTAATTATAGCTTTGTAATGCTTAACCGAACGAAAATGAATTAAAATAAGTAAAAAGTTGAACGTTATAACTGGATAAAATTGGCTATGTACGAAAAAAAAGCCTTAGAATCGAAAGGATTCTTCAAGTAATCTGTAAAAAGAACCTCGGAGTGCACACTTTGTGCCTTTTCCCTTTTTATCGTTGCCCGTGCTACACTGTTGCACATTTAAAACTCACCGGTTAACGCTGAACAGCAATTTTCGACGAAAAATAGACTTCGTTAGAGTGCGCAAAAGTTGTTCCCTATTTCCCCGCTGCTTTGGCTTCCTTCGTCCAGTGCGACTCGTCGGCATCCATTTCCCATTTATCACCGCAGTCAACCGTTTTCTCTCCGCCCCGGGGAAATTCTATACAACCGTGCCGGCCGTGGGGGGGCCAACTTTGCAAAACTTTTTTGCAATCACGGCCCAAAACTGTCCATCATACTCAGCGTCCTCAGCGGGACAATCCGGACCGTAACCGGGGCCGTAGCCGAGACCGAAACCGGGACTCATATTTCATTAATTTTCTTTATCACCGTACCCCGGCTAGTTCCACCCGGGCGGGGGGTGCAGCACCGAAGATTCCTCGTTCTCCGAGACTTGGCTCCGAGAACCGCGCACCGTTTCGAGTGGATCAAACACCGAAAACAGATCCCGAAAACCCGCCCCGAATCGGATCCGCTCGCTCCGATTAGCCCATGATTTATGTGTGTGTGTGTGCGCTGGTGTGTGGTTCGTCCTGTGCACTCCAGGATCCTGCAGAAGCCCAGCTGTCGACCAGGGGCGTCCGATCCACCCGTGCCGGGGCGTCGGGCGGTTTTTATCTTCCTCCTTTTGCAAATGTCCAACCATCCGGTCAGGGCAGGTTTCGAGCCCGTACGGGCCCTTTCCTTCTTGTGGCAGGTCCCGGCGGGTCGATTTCTTCGTAACATGAAATTCGATTCGCAAACTACCGAAACAGCCAAGGAAGAAACCGTTGCACAGGTCCTACTACTAGGTCCCCGGAGCCAAGGACTTTGGTCCATGTCTTGAGCGTGTGCGGATTCATGTTGGTTGCCTTTTTGGTCTCTCCTTTATTGTTGTCTTCATGTACATCGTGTGTGTGTGTGTGTGTGTGTGTGTGTGTGTGTGTGTGTGTGGTTAGCAGGATTTCGTGTCCGTGGCCCGGCCGTCGAGGTTTTCTCTCATTTCACCGGCACTCTACGGTGCCAGGGCCTGGCAGGTGAGGGACGGACCGGGGCCATTCGGTGCGTGGGAAAATGTTGAAAAATCACCAGCTGCTGCCAGTGTTCAGCGGGATGCTGGTGGGGTAAGGTGTAGCGCAACGATCGACAACACGATCGAAAACACTGGCACCGGCAGAAGGGACGTCCGAGGGACGGGCGCTCCGGTGCATTACACGCTGCATTTGCCGGCGTTGCGATGCGAGTAGCGGTACTTGAGCGAAGACCTACTCAAGGATCAGCGTTATTCGATCTTTTCCTGTCCGTCGTGAGTGGCTCACATCGGGCGCTGAGGTTAGGATGGATTGAATTCGAGCCCTCCGCAGTTGTGTTTTTGGAATGTTTTAAGTGAGAAAAAGGAGAAAAATCAATTTCAAACATCCGGTTTGTCTGTGCCCAAAAAGGCCAAATGGCGACACTCACGGTGTTGATATGTTTACGGCACGGCACAGCACGAAAGGTAGAAGTCATATGAGGCGAGCGTTGAGAAAATGTAGGTCTTTAAGAAACAAAACAAAGTCAAATGAGATTTGTTGTTTGAAATGTTACTTATTAAATGGATTTTCCAGTTCAATCATTGGATTGCAATATTTACTAGCTCATGTACGAAACGTTGGCCCCTTTCTGGTTATGTTTCAAATGAAAACTAGTCTTTAAACAAGTTTACGTTAGTTTGTGTTTAGTGACGCAATAAGCTTCGGTCATTTAATGAGTGATTCCTTAATTCCAACGGAGTAATATCTTCTGCAGCTGTTCCTCGGGTAAAATTTTATCCATTCCAGGACTGGCATTGAAAGTATACAGTGAATGTACATTCATTTCTGGAACGTTATTGAATGGTTGAATTTGCATTTTGGTATTTTGTATACTTCCTTTTTGCTTAAATTCTTTTTCCATCGGTAAAGCGCCAATCCCTTTTTGTGTAGCCTGCAAATGATTTTAAACTATCTCTCGGGAAACCAATAAAATGTCTTCTGTTAATTGGCACTTTACTCTAGCTCGAGAGATAGCAAAATTACATCGACCGGATCTTAAACAACGGAACTTTTTTAACGAAATCACACAAGCCACTATTGAACATATTGTTTTCAGTGACAATATCAGAACTATAAGCGTCACAAAACATGCTCAGCGTTTTAACTTTTTATAATAACGTAAAAGTGTTGTTGACTATTTCGTTCCTTCCATTTTACCCAGTTCTATACTGTTTACATTATCAACGAAACAAGTAAAAGTAGCATAATTTGTAATATTAATCGACTTTTATCGATATGCTCGTGTGTTGTCGAAACACAGAATTGAGGCAGAAAGCGAAACACAATTTTGGCATAAGCACATCGTTCACTCTTCTAGCTCACTCGCCCTGCTACACGTCTTTCCTGTTCGAAGCACAAAATCAATAAAACCGAACGACATGAGATGCACGAAAGTACCCCGGCGGATCAGGCCAGCCGGCGTCCGATCCAAACTTAATTACTTCCCGATTAGGTTGTCGTATATTTTCTTCTCCTGGGCTTTTTCCCAATCCCCATTCGTGCCCAAAAAGCCCCATTTGTGCCATTTCATCACCGGGCGGCAGATTGATGCTGGAACGCGCTGATGCCGAAGGCGCTGATGGTCGGTGGGCTAACCTCATTACGGTCCGATGGCTTTGGCCTATGCACGAGGATGACGCGTACTTTGGCTCGTCCTAATGAAGGATGGAGGGCGGGCGCACGATCAATGGAGCGCTCCAAGTGCTAACCTTATCCGTGTCAGCCGGCCCGCCATGTCCTTTTCGCGTGTCCTCCAAGACACTCCAAGTTCGTTTAACGAACCACCACCAGCCCGACGAACAATTGGCGGACGTAAATCGAAAGTATTGCACGACTCGACACGAGAAACTTACCAACAGCAAATTCCTACCATTTTACGATCTGTGGCATCCAGAAGAAGGTTCAGCACGACCTCATTTCACACCGGAGAAGCAGTAACCATTTTCGGGGCCGAAATGTGTTATCTCCATCACGTCGCGGAACTGCGCAGAAACTTTTTCCCGTGAGTGGCTGACACGTGGAACAGATTTTCTATCCGCGGAGAAACTTCCAAACTCATTTTCCAGCCAGACGTATCAACGAAACAACGGCGACGACGGTGGTCCAGGATGCTGTGTTTATTGTTCCGTTTTGGCCACACGGCACACCGTCCGGGGGCCTATGTTGCTTTTTGGCCTCTATGATTCCACCAGGCGGGCGTGGCCCGATTGTGGCCGATTAGTTCACTCGAGCGGTGTTTTTGGATGAACTCATAAGAAGAAACGGAGGCGAAACAAAACAACCGTCCGTCGCTAGGAACGGCTTTTGCCTTGCGGGCTTTGGGTAGCCCCAGGCCTTCCGGCCTTGATGGCGGCGCAACATTGTGCCTCTTTCGGTTTAATCATTTATATCTGGCCATTTTTTTTTCGTCCTGTTTTGTTGTGGTATCCGTCGGTCGGTCGGTTGGCAATCGGCAAGCCATCGGTGGTTAGGTTGGAATGGAGTGCAATTTACTTACAAAATGATTAGTTTGTTAGAGTTACGTTGGAGGCGTTGGGTTTGCAACTGCAAATTGTATCACTATGTGGCCAGAGTTACGGGCCAGAGCAGGCACTAGACGTGTTCCGGAACAGCTGTCACACGACGAAGGCCCAGTTTGAGGGGCTCTGCAAGCGGAACAAGCCTCGCGGACTGACAAGAGACGGAACGAAATCAAATTATTGCCACACTCGGTTACCGGGTCCTGTAGCCGGTAGTTTGGTCTTATTTTTTATGTCTAGAATCAGTACCAGAATTAGCCTGTTGTACGGCGTTATGCTGGTTATATGGAACCATCCTCCGGGCGCCGGGCAGAGTGTCTGTGGCGCGCCGAGTGCTCTACGCCGAAGCCCCGGCCGGCCGTGAACAAACGCGTAAACAATGGAACGGCATGACAATGGTGTGCTTATGCTTCCCCTTTTTATGCTGCCCGTTACCGTGGTGGCCGGTGCTTGAGGCCGACGGCACCAAAAACTCGGCGAAGCGAACTCTTTCAAGATCTCGCTCCGAAAGTGAATCGAAGGACCCGCGCCACTACAGCATAAAGCGGGCCTCGGGAGCGATAAAGAATGGCGCGCGCGTCTGCCCGAAAGAATTCATCACGAGGAAATGACGGCAAATGAACGGTGTGAGGCCATTATTGTGCCATTATTTCTCACCGTGACACGCGAAAACCTCGCGCACTCGCGCGCGCGTCTAGTGGTTGCCGGTCTTTCATTTTCCGTTCCGCTGTTTTTTTTCTTTTTGCAATTGCTCCCCAAGACGACGGTCCCCTTGTGGCACCGGTAAAAAGGTGGAGCGCGCAAACGGGAAACCCTACACCGCGAGGTAGCATAACAATTCGTTCCTGTTCCTGTGGCAGCGGTGCTCCGACGGTGACAATAAAACCCCGCGGTATCTAAGCCCGGTGGCGCAAGAGAAAAGAAACGGTGCCCCGAGCAGACCCCGGACCCCGAAGCAGAAGAATCCGTCTCCGGCCAAGTCCGAGTCCTACGGTGACTGAGAGTGAAATTCCGGCCACGCAAAACCCTTAGCACATGGGGTGCCGAGCATTAAGGTTTCGATGCACTGTCATCTTGTCGTAAATTGATTTATGGACCGGTTTGGAAAACTAACAAACAATAAATAGACGTACACATTTCTTGCGCTTCTGGGCGACCGAAGGAAATCTTGTGCCGAGTTAACGGAGCAGCGCAGCACCGCGGGCACTGTGTAAAAATTACGATCTTTTAAATCGGTTGTCACACTTCGTACGCTGCTCGATGCGTTTCATATACGGTGTGGCTCGCCGGGAAGCATCTAAAATCCTCATTTAAACGATCCACAGCGTGCTACAGAAGCACCGTTGTCCCCGTTGGAGTTCACCTTTACCCATAAATTATGCCTTAACCATCGAGTAAGAGAGCGACAGAGGTGGCAGGTACTGAAGGTGAATGGGATAAGAATTGTCCAACAAACGCTTCAGCCATTGCTCTACAACTACAAAGGCAGAGTATAAAAGTTTATTTTTGAAAAAAATGTCGTTTGCCCTTGACGAAGAACAGGATCAATAAAAGCAATACTTTGCTTTGGGCATAAGTTCGAAGGCAGTGCACCGGCAAGGCCCCCTGCATCGAAAGAACTGTAATGTTGTCACAAGGTTCGTGGTTTCGGTTTTGTATAATTCTAAAAGTTCGCCCACAAGCGCATCCGCAAGATGTCATCCATCCGGAATGCTGGAATAAGGACATATTCCAGAACTTTGCTCCATTTATCACAAAATTTAATAGCCCTTTTCCGGTCGGGCGAGTGAAACAACTTACTACATACAAGGCTGTTCAATAAGAGTTGAGCTTCAATATCAGAGGGCAAGAATATCAGAGTTTCATGTCAATCTGTCAATTCGTTCTTTAGTTACAAGCCTATTAGTATCGACTTGTCATAGTATTTTTTACAATGGAAAATATCAAGTGTCGTGTAGTGATTGAATTTTGATTTTCGGATGGTTTAAAATTAAAGGAAATTTATGAACGAATGATGAATGTATATAAGGACTCTTTGCCTTTATCAATATACGAAAAGGATGGGTTGCTGGATTTAAACGTTGTTATACAAGACTTGAATACGATCGTCGTCAAAGACGCCCAAAAACACCTCAAATCGTGGGGAAAATACCGGAAAATACCGTGGGATATTGGAAAATCATAGAGGGAATGAAAACGATACTAGTCCTATAGTGTATTTTGTGTGTCGATTCATCACTACTGGGACTCATCACTGGATGAGACTTGGGTCTATCATAATGATCCTGAATTAAAACAAGAGACTAAAGAGTGGCGTGAACCTGGTTCTTCGGCTCCGGAGAGAGTTCGTGCCCAGAAATCGGCCTAGAAGGTGTTGGCATCAGTTGGCACAATGGCTAAAAACCAATAATTAAAGTTCGAATTGTTGGATTGTTAGAAATTGTATTCACTGTATTCAGCAGATTCGGCGCCTAAGAGTCTTCCATCTGTTTCCAGACCATACAATTTTAATAGGTGGAAAGCGTTTTTCATCAAATGATGAGGACATAAGACGTATTTTGCAGCCCCTCCAGATTCGCATTTCAGGGATGGAATTCAGAAATTGGAGACTCGTTCGAACAAGCGTATTGATGTTCAGGGCGACTTTACTGAATAATAAAGCGTGTGTCAAATTGTGTTTTTCTTGTCGAAGCTCTAAACTTATTAAACAACACAGTCTATCACAAGAAATGTACACAAATAACATAAAATTTCGTAAAATTATTTCCCTTGTTCTCTGGTGGCAAAAATTTCCCACCCGAAACGGAGATCGGTTCCGGAAAACCACTTTGGAAAATTCGGCCCATTCGATCGGCCGCTCGGTGTCGCTTTCGTTCCGCCATTCGAAACCGCATTGGAGTCGGACTGCGGACTTTCTGCCGTCAGTCTGGCCGGCGAAAAGCAAAACCGTACGGCCAGCTCCTGTGCTGGTGCTGCTAATGTCACGGAACCCGGGAACCGCGGACTCGGGTTCTCATCCATCCCGGCCGCGTGAGGCACGGCAGGGATGCTGCATTCGCCGCGCTAGATCACGGTTTCTATTTTCATTTTAATTTATTTTTTCCCTCAGCACCGTTTGTTGGAATTACACCATGCCTTAGGCCGCAGTTTACCGCACAAACGTGCGCAGCCAACGAGCCGTTGCCGGTGGTGGTTGTGCGGTTAATGGTTCATATTTCCAAGCCGACCACCCGGGCTCCAGCGCAGCCCAGGCCACCCGAGCTCGAGTTCCCTCAAGTTTCCGAGGGTTCCCAATCGATCCGATTCTTTCCCCCATCGACCCGTGGCGCGCTGCAATTGGAGCACACACGAGCACTCGGCGAGTCCTCGCGAGTCGCATCATTTAAAGCCAGCCAACCGTGGCCAGCGTGAAACGATGTCGAGGGTTTTAAATTACTCCACGTCATTCCAGCATTCACCGCGGCCGGGCGGGTTGGACGGTTACACCGCTGCGTGCAGCATGTTACCCACGGTCAGGAGCGACTCGCGCGGATCTCCAACCGGGAAACTGGACCTGCCGACCAGCGAGCCCGGTGATGTGAATCTGAAGGAAAGCCCAAGTGATGCGATGCGATTACAACGTCGCTTGTGCTCACTTCCTTTGTGCAATCCGGACCCTGGACCCTGCTGACCCTTTTTCCCCCCTCGCGAAACCCTTCTCGGGGAATTGTGTTTCCTTTTTTTTTTTTGGTGTGTCACCCGAACGACATCAGCGGCGGCTAATGAAGTACCAAGTACGTGCACTTCCGTGCCGCCGTGCGTCACACGGGACCCCGTTATGTAGGTCACGCCACGCAGCCTACCGCCGGATGTCCTCGAGGAGCGTCGAGTCGAGTAACGTCAAAAACGTGAACCGCCGGGCCTAAGCTCAATCGTGTCTAATCAGTTTTGCCGTTACGGAGGTTCCTTGTTAGTGGCCGTCTTCGCCTGGCCCCCGAGGGAGAATTAAGGTCTCCCGGGCACCGGGGATGCCGTACATCATCTTCCCGGTAGGAAGCCGTACATAATGCACCGTACGGAAGGTTCTGTGTGCTAGCCGCGCCGGGTCGCCGGCGGCCTCGGTAGAGATTATGTTTTATTATGCAACGAGCGTGGCCGACTGTCGAGAGGATCGGACGCACGCACCATAGTATATCGCGGCCCTTCGTTATGCAGCAGCATAAGGGTCCGTTTCGGTGAGCGCTAATGTTTGTCGCGTTCGAAAACGACACAAGCGGACTGTGGGATGGAAGCGATTAGGAGCGTACTGTTACAATAATCCTCATCTGGTACACTTTTTTGCCATCATCCATTTCCTCGGGTGACCATCATTGTTGTTTTGCAGGAGTTTCCATTTTCATGTGTTTGATCGGACTGTGACGTGTGCGGATAGCAGAGCGTCAGATATGTAACGACCATTTCTTCCACAGCAACTGCAACATGCATCACTTTCGATCGATCATACATAGTCCTTCTCAAAGTAAACAGGACTTTTTCAATAGGGACATTTCTGGTGGCGCCAAAAATCGCATTTTATCGAGAAATCATACACCGTATTCACCTGATCTGGCACCCTGTGACTTTTATCTATTCGGAAAACTTCATTTGCCGATGAAAGGAAAACGTTATGCTGACATTTTGGTCATTCAGAAGGCTTGCACTGACATACTTCAAGCCATGCCGGCTAACGACCTAAAATCGTCATTCTAAAAGTTGTCGTGCAAATCGTGCAAATCAGTGTATCGAAGTGGAAGGAGACTAATTTGAATAGAATAAAACGATGTTGCAGAAAAAACCATTTGTTATTCTTATTTTGAAAAAGTCCTGCTTACTTTGAGACAGACTGTGTATTGTTAGGATGGTGCTACTGAGAATGAAAAATATCGGAAATTCAGATGTAAAATAAAAATTCTTTCTCTATGCTTCTAAATCTATATGGTTACCTATAAAATAATCCCTACTCTATGCAGTATGCATCTATGTCTACATTTGTTTCAATTTTTGAAACGGTCCAAAAAATCCTTTCTTCGGAATAGCCTTTAATACATTCTTCGTTTCGGTTCCTATCTCAACTATTGACTGTAAAAAGGGTTCCTCGGATCGGTAAATATAAAGAAGTTTAGCGAATAGCCAGAAGTCTCATGGTGTTGAGTCGGCCGAATACGGAGTTTGTGAAACGATCTGGGTCGAGTTTGTGTCGAAATGATCACGAAAATGTAATGTAAAACCATCACGAGGAAGTTGAACCAAGAATTATCTCTCCACAAACCCAATTCGATATTTTAATTACGTATAACCCTCAAATAGTATTCTTTGTTGATAGTTTAGCCATTTTTTCCAGGTTTTCCGGTTCCTCTACATCTCCTATCCATTTTCATAGTATTCATTTCATAGAAAAGATCTACAAAATGTCTATGAAGGACTATTGGGTTTGGTTGGCTGTTATGCGCTTCATTTCGGTTTTCGGTTTTCGAATCCAGTCAATCACGCCTCATCATGTTGTTTTCCATTTTCAACCATCCCATCATCCCCACGGTAGCATTTTTTGTGTTTGGCAGCTTCACGGCTCGCTCGATTCCACATGGCCACATTTAATTTTCAGGCAAACGGCAACATAATCTTATTTCGGAACGCAGCATCGTCCGCTGCAGCAGCAAAGCACAGCCTGCGGCGCGCAAACTTTGCGTGAAATGTGCATAATTGAACTAAAATAAATGCTGTTCACGCTGAGGTTGATTCAATTTTGATTCGATTAAATGCCGGCCCACGATTCAATGGCGCGGCACTCCAACCCTTTTGAGTGGTCATTATGTGTAGTGCGCTTTCAAACGTGAACTTCGCCCTGATTGAATTCGGGTGCAGGGCAATGCAGGGCGCGGCCCCGGCAAGTCTCAAGTGGAATCAGAGAGAGGAATCGCGGTCTCAAATTTGAATGGAAAGAAAAACCGAACCGAAGTCGGCTCGGCGACAGCAGCTACACACTAACTGTCACCGGGCGGACGCCGGGGATTTCCTGCCATTATTAATTACGCGTGAGAAATGGGAAATCCAGGAACACACCGACTCACGCGTCTCATAATTGATTTCCACTCCCCGGGCTCCCGGTGGGCCCCGCGTTTTTTTCTCCCTTGTATTCAGGTGCCACCGTTCGCAAGGCTCGCCGGGCGCCCGGGCACTAATGCCACGTCACATGCCATTTGAATCCATAATACCGTGCACTCGTGCGTCGGGCCCGTCTCGAGCACGTTCCGTCGTTCCCGGTGACGCACGTTCGCCGATGCGCCCCGCGCTGTCCCCGTCTAAGCCCCGGAAGGGGTGCATATATTAAAACAATTTTAATGCCACCGCATCATCAGCATCGTCGTCATTATGTCGGGGATCGGTCGTGGCCGCCGCCGGTGGTGGGTGCATAAATTTATCGGTTTGTCGATCGTAAAGTGCGTTTCCGGTCCACCACCGGGCCGGAAGCCGGTTCGGGTGGGGACCAATTTCGGGCAGTCTCATCTTTTTTTATTCACCCTCCTCTTCGCCCTCCGAGCTGCCTCTCGATTTCGAGCGCTCCATTCGCTCCGTTGACATGCCGGGCCCGAGCGCTTATCACCCTCGGGGCTTCCCGGTCCAAACGGCTGTCGAAAGAAAATCCTTTCGGTAATGACAAATTAAGTCAGATTTTTCAGGCCTCGCAGGCCTCGACTTACCGCAAGTTGTTGCCAACGATCGGCACCGGCCCGTGCTCTCTATTTCCACCTTTTTTGAACGGCACTTCCTCGAGCGCACTTGTGTGGCGTGGATTACCGTTACAGGCGCGGAAAAACGCTCGCCCAAGAACGTGGCCTCGAAAAGCGCCAGATAGACGTTTCTAGTTCAGCACGATAAGTGTTCTCTCTGTGGCTCGTTTTCCTGTCTCTATGATCCGCCGCGAAATCGTTCCCGCATCGGCTAATGGTTCACCATTTGTGCCGTAGGATTTAATTTAACGATGCCAATCAAATATTTAACACGGCAACGGGAATAAAATCAAACGATTGGCCAGATATACTCGCGCCGCTGAACAGCGAACAGCGTAGGGGTGCCGCCGGGCCTAGTGTACCCTTAGCTGTTTATTTGAATTTTAAAACTCTGATTGCATTATTTTCACTCGCAATCCGGCTACAAATTATGCATACAAATTGGCATCAAAGCTGTCAGTTTAATGTGCGCTGTGCGGGTCCATGGGCGTACCCGGCAGAAGTAACGTCGACCCAATTGTCTTCGGCCCAACTGTTTCCTCGCGTTTGCTAATGGTTGTGTACATTATTGATCCGTTACAGCCAGTCACATTTAGGTTTAAATAAACATTTGGCCGATGTTACTAAAAGAACTTCCGCAATCGCTTTGGCAACACAATCTGGGTGGGATGAAATATGAAGAAAATTCTATCAACGCCCAGTGTTAATCGGAAATGGAATAAAATCTAGCTCATTTTGTTCAATCATATAGACCGTTTCATTATCTCTAAGCATGATTTTAAATGAACGCCAAAAATTCAAATTAGAAGTAAACTTCATTTTTTTCTGTTTCTAACGTTATCTTATTTAACAGTACTTTTTTACAAAATTACATTCCCTCTAACCGTATGCTATTGATCGAACTTTTGTCAAAACGCTACGTATTAGCTTCTGCACAAACCGATTTCCAATCGTTTTGGACACTTTCTTCCAATCTTTGGCGAATATTTCAATGGTGTTTCGCTTGGCTCTACATGTTTTCTCAAGTATGCCTTGGTTAGTGCCCAAAAAGTTTCGATCGGTCTTCGGTATTCTATTTGTGCTTCTCTGGAGAAATGCTTCGCATTTTCACAAAAGTTAATGAAAACCTGTGCGTTTTATACACCATTTTTTAAGTTAATGTGTATACTAAAAGAATCTGTCGAAATTGATACTCCAAACGTCATGTGAAGTGAGTAGTGATTTATCAAAATCGTGCTTAGACATAATGAGGTCTATAGAAGTTACAATAGTTCGAAATTAAAAACCAAGATTAAAATTAAGGCTTTTTTCACTGAATTATTTCTTTAAATTATTTTCTTTAAATCCTTTAAATTTGAGATCTTGTTGGGCTCTAAACCTTCTCTTTTTATTTAACGAACTGTAGAATTGACACCGTGCAAATAAATAAACCCTAGATTCTGTTGATATCTTCAGACTGTCGATTATCTCTGAAGACATGTCATTTTGGGTCATTTTAATCATGGGAAAATTTCGTCCATATTCAGATTCCATTTTGCCTAAGTCGATTCGTCACATAAAAAAGATCCTATCTGCTTACTGATTTACACCGGTTTAGTTGGTCGGACAGCTCTATTACTTCAACAATGAAACTTTAATGTGATGAATCCCAACCGATGCAGTATGTTGTATCCTTAGCCATTGTGTGGCCCGAAAGAAAAGCCTTCAGAAAGTTCAGAAACTCAACACCAGCTCAAGCATAGAAGGGTTCTGCGGAAAAGCGGGCTCAAGCGATCCGGGCATTGTTTCTCCAACGGCGTCCACCTTCGGCGAGCGAATGTGTATGGTTTTAATTACCCGAATGTTTCACAGATGGTTGGCGTTTGACGATCGGCTGTGCTTCAAACGCATAGAACCACTCAAAACAGACCCATCACCATGCCGAACGCTTTATAGCCAACATCGTGCAACATCATCATCGTTCGACGGTGTCCCGAAACTAGGCACCAGCCTGGCTGCCCGGGCCGGGATGTGATTTACATATGGTCGCCGGGCACAGGACCAGAGCGCGGTGCAATAAAAACAGGAACCGAAACCCTGCTGAAGAAATACTGCCCACCGCCGTTGGCCGCGGCGTGTCCTTCTGCGAAGCGGGTCCACTCTTGGGCCCCGGGAATGCCGAGAATGACGGGACGGGCGCACGATGAAGGAACCCGATTGCGTGCGCGGCGTTGGCATCGTTTGGTAAATTTGATATTTTTCTCACTTGCCTTGCGATTGCTTTGGCGGCCGCCCCGGTTCTTACCCTCAACTCGCACCAGCCTCGCAGCCCGGGGCCCGGAGTTTTTATATTTAATTAACTCCCTTTTTGTTCTCCGATTATTTACGGCCCATTTCGTACCCGGTACACGCTCGGTTGGGATGTCGTAAAACTTCGGGCTCTGCTCCGCGGGGCCCTCGGGGAGCCATCGCTCGCTGAAGTCGACTGCCACGGCCAGCCGTCAACTGATCTTCTTCTGGCCGGGACTTTGAAGGCACGCCGAGAGAGACAGACCGAGTCGCCTTTAACAGCTACTCAAGCTGTGCACCATGCACTCGGCTCGGTGTGCGTGCGAGAAGGCACCGTGATAAATGCTTGCCAACGCACTTTCATCATTGTGGATGCTGCCTTCGTAGCACGATCTTATCTGATGACGGTCCGAAAAAGGGCCTCACCAGCGCAGGGCTCACCAGAAAGGGATTTCGGAGGCCGCCGCCGGCCCATCTAGGGGTCCCGGGCCGGAGGGAGTTCCCCGATATAGGGACGCAGAGTACCCTATCGCAGCAAAAATCCGCTCGCCTAGGGGATATTTTATGGTTCTCTAATTTTTACAACTTTAATTGCCTCTCGGATCATTACACTTTTATAGGCTCCGTTGGCTCCGTGGCCCGACGGCGGTTCCAGGTGCAGGGCGGTTCGGGTGACGTGACGCCCGAGGCTACTCCCGCTACAATCGACAGCTTCCGCGTCGATCACGCGGAGTACACGCAATAGAGCAATCGGTACAGTTACGGAGTCGCGCCCGGAGTTTTCGTCGGAATTTTCCACCCTTCTGCCCATCGTCGAAACCCATCCGTCGAATCCGGCGGAAAACTGGGCGAACGAAACGTGAGGTCGAAACAATAAAATACAGAAAACATAAATAAATACTCTGCGGGGAGCGTCCGCGTCCGCACATAAAACAACACATCAACCCTTGAAGGTTCATTCCGATGGATTCTTCTACAACGCGTGACGTGCCACAGGGACGCACTGGCAGAGGCTTGTCGACAGATTTTAATGGCCATTCGGAGAAAATTTCTTTCCGTGCTACACGATTTAATCCAATCACGGGTAGGACCAAAACCATCCCGGGATGGTCAGAGTCGCTACCGCGGATTGTTCGAATTGGGTTGTTAAACGAAAGGCGAAAGAATTACCTCGGTTCGACAGGTAAACTCCAGGATTTACAGGAGCGTCCGAGGGGTACTTTTCCGATCACTTCCTTTGTGTATCTTTAGGACGTTTGTCACCTGCCACAGTTTAAGCAATATTTCGTAAAATAAAGGAGCTAATCGGTAGCGATGTAGCAATAGTGCTAGAGGGACTGTTTTCGTCAAGACGATGTAAGCGACCTGTCCAGAAGTAATGCAATCAAATCGTTGTACCACAGGAAGCTATGCTGGTGTAACCCTTATAAAGCAGTGTCTAGATGTAAGCCTCGATCAGTATCGGTGATATTACAGACTCGTGTTGACCATAACAATAGACCATGCTCATCGCGTTGTCAGTCGTGATGCTTTTCGGATTTGATTGCTGCACCTTCTCAAGAGCTGTGCAGCAGGGCAAGTGCTTGGTGCAACATGGAGTAGCTCTGAACAGAGCTCCGCCTTTCTCATTCTGCGGGCGTGTCATATTAGTGGAGCACGGTGAAGGCGCTGGTCGCAATGAGATTTTGGTCAGCGGCTTAAAGGCTGACGGTAGCGCATTCGTATGTGCTTCAATGACTGCCGAAGAGTACCACTTTTCATTGGATTGGTGTGATGAGAATTTACGTGTACCTACTAAACTAGCCAACAATATAAACAATTTGGATTTTACTATTGAAGAAACCAACGATACCAAGAAACCATCGGAAAAGTTCGTCAAATTTTACGGCTGCTCGAAAACATATCGCTTGATGATCTCTATTGCGCAAAACGTCAGCTGGACGCGCCCGCTAACAGCTTGCAAATCCGTAGTGTATGAAAGAAAGAGAGCTGAGCTACATTCATCGTTCCGGTTCGAAGATCTGCATAGGGCAAACGAACATAGGCCGAACGAGGTGTCGAGTTACAGGATGTCTTTACCGTTCAAATTCGGTTCTGGACAACAAACGGGAAACTTGTCCGCAAGGATGCACATTGGTGTTTTCTTCAGCACAATTACTATAATAAAGACTCTGCTGATTTTTTGTTGAATAAATGAAGAAGGAAAAAGGGGTGCTTTTATGATCAAAATAAATAGTTACGAACGAAGCGAACCGATTCATGCATTGCATTTATTACAAAACAAAGCTGCAAGCGTTTCGTTTTATTATTATTTTTGCACTATAACCTCTGTCACATAAATTTTACGATTGTAAGCTTGTTAAATGTTCTCCCTGACACTATTTGCCTGAAGCTCTACATGCAAAACAATTTCGACAAAAAGGGGTAAACAACAAGCCATCTACAGGGCGGGTGCAAAATCATTTGATTCTTCGAAGGCCGAAAGGAAGCCGGCAGATAGTAAATAGTTTGTCATCAAACGTCGTCTTGGTTCTTAAGCATTTTGTCAGTTGTTTAGCACATATCAAGACAGTTGCATCAATCATATTACATGTTTCGTAATATCCATAAAAACCTATTTCCTATTTTCGTTACTGGCCAATAGTAATTATTCTAATGGGTTCTAGTTGCAAAGGTGATTATTCCAATTCCCCAGGCTGAAGCAATGCTTCTGAGTCCACTGACACTCTACCTTATAAAAAGACGTTGGGTGTAGCTCACGGTTAGTGTGGTTTTCAACAAAGTAGCCAAATTGACCGTTGAAAATGGTGTTTCTCGTATCGCTTGCGGTTTTGACCATCTTTACTTTCGATTTTGGTACACTACCAACTGCATCGGCTCAGCAGCACTGTCAGCAGGGCAAAATAGCTTTTAGCAGAGCAGCTCCTTTCGCATTTAGTGGAACCCTTTTCCACCTATCACAAAGTGAAGTTGGGAAGAAGAAGGAAAATTGGTTCCCTCATCGCGCGTATGGCGAATGCACGATAGTTAGTGTTTCAATGACGCGTGATTATTTCCGTGTTTCGTTCGATTGGTTCTCGGTGCAACACTTTAAAACAATTCCTTTATCAAAGTACATACAGGATTTGTACTTTACTCTCGGCTTCGAACGAAAGCATTTTACACTCTACGGCTGCTCAAGAACATTTTCAGCGGTTATAACCTTCTTGACAAATACTAGTTGCGTAGAGCCAGATACACCGTGCAGGTCTATTATATCGTACGAAGGAAACAGAAGTGACCTCATTTCATCGTTTGACTATCAAGAACCGTATATGCATGAACCTGTCCAGAAAACAGAGATGCGTGCTTTGAAAATGTTTCCTTATAGTTACGATTATACACCGACGAAAAGTTGTGCCTCGAAGATCCAGCATACAGTGTGGGTCATGACACTAGTGCGTACAATCAATGGTAAATATTACTTTTAAGATGAAGTTAACTGTTGTAATGACGTATAAAAAATACTCTAAAATACTCTCTTTAACTAAATTCTTGTATTTCATTTTAGCTATTAAATCTTTGCTCTACTACAACGATTCATTGGGTTAAAATTCCTAATCTTTAGTTTAAGCTTAGAGGAAAGCGAATGTATTATGACACATTTACAAAGTATTTTTTTCGGTTTTTCCTTCAATGTTTGTTTGAGTCGAAAATGACAGATTGTTTGGAATACATCCGTCTATCTTATACACTTATGAATTTGTTTTAAGTCATTCAAATCATCCAATCATCACCATTTGCTGCAAATCATCCGGAATCCTCGAAGGAGACAACACTGAATCGAGAACACATTTTCAGTCATTTACTGCCGTTTGTTCAACAATTTACGTACATTTGTAAAAATCTGACTTCCGTGTGACACGTTTGGTCCGAATACGATTTTAGCCAGTGTAATTCCAGATGTGGACTTTAAGTTGTTCGAATATTTACAGTAACATATTGAGATATTTGAATCATGGCTATGGCATACCTATCTACTTTATACACGAAACATTAGTGACCTGCCCACATCTTGCCGTTACCAGCTAATGTAATTAATTATGTATCCACCACTGCATTTGGTCGAGTGAATAGTGCAGCTTAGATCAAAGGCGCATAAATATGTGCAGTTTACTATTTATAATCAAAACTGTGTTTCACCTGCAATAGAAAGATAATCGGAACACTTTAATCTAGATAATCACTTGTATGGATAGAAAAAATAAACACATGCAGTTTACGATCAGTTTACTTTCAATTAGGCTTTAAATCATAGTGTAACTTATGGCATTATAGCAACATGTTTTCATTTGCTATCTTTTTTATAGTTAATAGAAAACGCCAACACCTTCCTTTCCTTGTACCCTCCTCTATCCTGGGTTTGCTGGGTTCCTTCACGTGGACGATGCATGCCGATGCTGCTGCCGCTGAAGCAACAAATTACAGCAAATTCATCCGGCAAAGTTACAGCCTTCCATCGGCACGGCACTCAACCGTACGCCAAACTGCAACCTTCACAGTATCAGCGCACACATCCCATTTTTGCGGCTTGCCAACGCACTCCAGAGCCAGCATTCCATTAGGCAAAAAGCTATTTCTCGTTGCGCCAGTTATGTCAGTTATGCTACTTGCGCCGGTCTTCTCTTCGTTGCCGCCTCAACTACGTTGCTCGATCGACGATGCCCGATTCTCGAAGTTCACCGTTTGACGCCCAACGTTCCCCTGCTGAAGTAACACAAACAATGTGTACGAGCGAAAACCGAGCCGAAAAAAAACTCTCCAAACTTTGGCAAGTACTTCAGCAGACTTCACTCTAATCACTCTGCCTGCCACAGACAGGCGGATGGCGGCTCGAGAAACTTCATCTTCAAAAGCCACACGCCTCACATCGACCCGGCCACTTCTACCCCGGGGCTTAACTCTACCCCCCGGGGGGAGGCGGAGTACTACTTTAAACCCGAATGGCTGGCTCTGGCTACGTTGGCTGGCCCACCGAATGGTGGTGGTGCCGAGACAGCGAAACATAGAAACAATAACAAAAAGCACTTACCACTTTTCTGGCGAGCAGCTCTCCGGGTCGTCCTGCCCCGGGAATCGGCGGGCTCAAGTGTGTTGGCATTAAATTTAAGTAATTAGTGCATATCGCTCGCTTGGTTCCGCGGACCAACGTTTCATGTACGCCACCAATATGTTCGTCGTCTGCCAGAGCGAAAAAAAGAATTAACCTCACTTATGAACAAAACGGACCATAAACTAAATACGGAACTGCGAAACATCATTCGACCATCGTCATCGATTAAACTCTTGAACCAAACGAAGCTGTCATCTACGCAAGTCAAGTGTCGGAGATTATCGATTGCTCCCTTCTTAGCATCCTTGCGGCCGGATGCGAAAGGAGGGCCTTAAAATTGGCTGCAGATTGGTTGATGTTCACGTCGGGCATCCCATTAGCAAGAATGGGATGTTCACTAGCTCCAGCGCCCCATCGATGGGACGGAAATCAAATCTATCGGAGACCATTTTGGTCGGCTCGGGTGTTGCAGATTCTTAACTTTAATTACAACTTTCGGTCCGCGTGACCATCCTTCCACGGCGCGGACTGACTGACATTTAGCGGCATGGAAATGAAAATTCAGCGAACGACGCAAAAACACGTTCCGGCGGCACACATATGGTGCCCGCCGGGTTCGCACAAATCCAACAGAAAAAAACGGGTCACATTACTGTGCCGTTTCTGCTTTGGATTCGCCTTCCGAAGCCATACCCTTGCGCAAAGCCCACGGAACGACGGAACGGTCCGGGAACGTCGTCGTCGTCGAATGGGCCCGCTCGGGCTCGGTAATTAGAAGCATTAGCAATGCTCATCATTTCGGCCAGGGAGCTGCTGTCCTGGCACGCCGTCACCCGTCGCTAGGGTGCGCCGGGCCGGACCAGGACCGCGTGCACACGTTGCCGCGCTCGGATGGCCCGGATTGGATTTCATTGCTTTTGCTTGCTTGCTTATGCCCCGTTCGGCCTCACGCGCGCGTCCTTGGGCCGGCCGGACGGTAATGTTTCGCCCGTTCTTCGCCCGTGCAAACCCGGCACACGCGTCAGCATCGCAGGGAGTGCATCGCGCCCGGCAAGGCTCTGCTATCTCGCTCACAGTTGGACTCCGACCGAGGCCGCCGTCGCCGCCACCGGGGCCAGCATGAGCACACGGCATCGGCATGATTTATGCACTTTCCCGGGTGCGCCGTTCTACGGTGCGCGAGGTTTCGCAAGCAATTTCGTGACTCCAGGCCGCTTTTGGGGGCCCCCAGTCTCCGAAGGCGGCCGGCGGCGGGGACGAGGTGACCTTGCGAAAGGGAAATTTATTGGGCCCGATATTAATTTTTCTCGTTTCATAAAGCGCACAGCGCACGTAACATTGCGCTGCTGCGCTGGCCGAGGAACACATAAAAAAATTATGCTCTTTGTGAGGCGAAGAAAATTTCCAATATCGTGTGGCAATCGAACCGCATTCGAAATCCGTTCCACTTCGGACCCGAGATAATTAGTTTCACGATTTTCGACCGCCCGTCCGTCTTGGAGGCGAGATGGTGAGTGGCTTAAATGGTCAAAAATCCGCAAGCAAATCGTTGATGGGATTTTTGCATTCGGTTCACAGGATTTTCGGCCGTTGCCGATTGAGGGGTTTAGCCATGCCGGGGCCACAGCAAATGTCAGCTAGGAATCGTAAAACGTCTTAAGATGGCCGTCCGACAACACGATTGACAAGAAGTGCGACCGGCTGCGGCGCGGCCATAACGAGGAGATTTATGATTGACACAAATTTAGGACCCCCGTGTGCCGAAGGGACCCCGAATGGCGGTCGTGCGTGCCGAGCGTGAGTCCCGTCCGGTTACGAAACGGTTCCCCCCCCGGTGAGGTGCGCGGGTTTGTGACGAAACAATTGGCTGGCTAATTTCTTTCTCCGCCCAAGAACCACGCATCGTTGGGGTTCTCCATGAATAATTCATTTCGATTTTCTCCGTAACGAACCCTCGAGACGTCGCACGAGACGCCGCGCGGGCCGCCAACCTGCCGATGATGCCGATGATGATGTATTCATAAAGAGAGACAGAAAAATAAAGTTTATTTCATAAATTTAAAACCCCGAGGCGGCGGCAGCCCCGATCGGGGGCCGGGCGATCGGTTCGCAGGGGTGCCTTTCGAACCTTTCGGATTCGTCTTCGGAATGGCGTATCGTCCCTTTGCGCATAAAATAACTAATCTTCGGGCTGGGTCGAAAAAAAAAAAGCGAACCCAAATGTGCACATGACTGCTCTGTCTTCGTTTGCATTCCTTCTTTCGACGGCGCCCGGTGCGACCAGGCGACGACACATAGCCATTACCGGGCGTGACAGCTTTTTGCGATTGCCAGCGGTGCACAAAAAACCCCTAAAAGACATGAAAAATATTCCGCGTGTGTGGTGTGGTGTGATGCTGCGGGACTGCGTGGCGTTGAAAGGAAAGATCGAAACCGCCACACAAAAATCACGTCCAACGATGGTAACGACGTCGGCGTCGGTCCTTCGTTTCCGATTGATGACATTTGATTGCAGCGTCATCTCGTCATCGTGGGCCGTTTCGACCGGCAGCTGCCGGGGTTCCGGGTGGTTCTCGGGCCCTCCAACGACCGAATCCGATTGCCGGTTGCTGCAGCGCAGTTCGCTCCGCGCTCCGAGGGGTTCGTGTGCATTATTGACTTCAATTCGAAAGCAATCAATTTTAATGAAATCCCATGCCACCAGCCAGCATATTGTTTCATGCGCTCCAATCGGGCGAAAGAAAGCTTTGACGGGCCAACCCTGAACGCCTTCCAGTGCTGCCTGCGGAGCGTACCGCATCTCGGAGCGTGCGGTGTTGCTGTCATTAATTATGGATTCCTTATACGACTTCATCAGCTCGGGGCGGGCTACAGTCACCGTGAGGTTTATGTTTTCTCTATTTCTTTCCTTCTTTTCCTGCCCTTGTCTGCCGTCAGCAGTTCTCCTTTCAAACGGTGCTCCATTCATGGACTGCTGCGACAAATCCATCAACCGCAGGTCAGGAGGGCTTTAAGGGATCTGCTGGCATGGGTCATCCCTTTAAGGACAGCAAAAATGCGTCCAACATCGGGACCGCGCGCTGTATTTTATGTATCCTGTCCCGTATTTTATGGAAAATACAGGTCGCTGCAACACATAGCTGATGGTAACCAAGATTACGTCGGACCACCAGGACACCGGGAATGAGGATGAGAAACGTGGCTTCTAGACTGGTATCTAGCACAATTCTCGTAGGGCACATCAATCAGACGGTCCACTCTCCGGGGAACCCAGGACATCTAATGAGCTTTAAAATATTACCATTGAACAACTACCTCCATTGAAACCCAACTACTAAAAGAGCCATTACGGCTCGGTGTTCCATCAACGTTGGATGAACGACATTTTGTAAGGATGGTACGTATACCGCTCCGTCTACGATACGACCACTCACGTCCGCTCTGCGTTTTACTGTACAAAAAAAAACAAGGATCTATAGCACTTGAAGTTGCAGGAGCATCTCGCTACGATACGATCCGTACGCCTTTACGGCCATTAGGAAGATGATTTTTCAGACGCTTGTCATCGGTGACGGAGTCTTATAGTGAAAACTGAACGATTCAGTTCGATTTATTTATAAAACTATGATATTTTGAAAACTTTGTCTTACTCTTCGGTTATACCGTTTCAACCGAAGGGTACTCAAGACGAAACGTTGTCCCGGTGTCCGAGATCATCGCATTTTGATCCCGATAACGGAAAGGAAACGGATCACCCTTCGCCAAGGGCTGGCCACAAAAACGAGGATAAATTTTTGCCACGTGAGTGATCGAAAAAGGATTGACAGGCAGACGGAAGCAAAATGACGGGGATGTCAGCTGAATACTGTTTCTTTATGCCACAGTTTTTCGTCTCCTTGTTTCTTCATTCCCGTGCCCGGCAACGGCAGGTAGGAAGTAGTTTGCTTCGCCCTTCCGATTTCTGGTTTTGCTTCTTTTACCTTTTTATTTCCCGATTAAAACTCTCTCTCTCGACCGATGGGCTGATAGCGTTATTTGCCCGGACCGGAACTCTTGCCGAGCCTCGGGGGAAAACGAATCCAACTACGGATGCCACGTCCCGTTAGGGGAAATGATTTATTGTTCGCCAAAACAGAAAAAAGGTACGCAGACTGTGTACGATTTTAGTCAAAATAATTGACACTTTCGGCCGCACTTTGGCGAACGACACGGAACATTCTCAAATGTCCCGGGACCAAATTATTTCAAACTCAAGTGTGGCAGATGTCTCAATTAGGGGCATGAAAAACAGACAACGACCTTCGGCGGATGAAAGAGGACGCATATTACCGGAATGACCTTATGAAATATGAGCACCGGTTGAGCAGCACACACTCTAAACGCTTTATCATACTGCTTTGCATATTACTCTTTAGAAAAATTAAGAAATATTACTTTGATAGGCCATTTATTTAATAAAATATTATTTCTTACGTCAAGTATTGGAATTTTTGGTTTGGGTTTGGTCGCAGTAGTAGAGGTGAAACGCTACCTTCTCCGAAGACACGATATGTTAGCGATGTAAAGTTGGTTAAATTACTTTTCTCTGTGCGCTTTCAAAGTCACTTTGGTAACGAAAAGACCCAGGAAGCTCGTTTATGTTTCTCTGGTACGATTAGATGGAAAAACATGAATAACTCGGTGTCAAACACACTTCTGTCGTATCGATCTTGAGAAACATTCTGAAGGGTTTCGAAAAGCCGTTTAAGGTAAGGTTATCCCACTTTGTTTCAATGCTAAAGCTCAAACCATGAACTGTGGGTTTTGACAAAATGTCTCCCAACAATTCTTTATCGTAAGTGCACCATTCGATGCTGAAATGAAACTCGGTTTTCGTCAACTGAACGCAGGCTGTCAAGCATGTTTCATATCTCGGCAAAATATGTCTATTGAATACTCCTGTTTTGGCCACAGCGTAATGCAGCAATTTGCCACAGAAAATGAACGGCTCGGTTCTGTTGACGGCTATCCCTTCCTGTTCAAAGCAACCAATACCAGGGGTCAATGACAAGGGACACATCACGAAAGTTAATTGTAAGCATAGGAAAACTACATATTCTTTGAGGCGACCCATTGCTATGTATCGATAGCGCGGGTTGACTGGTTTTAAAGATTCGTTGGTAGCGATTAGGGAATTGGGTAATACATGTCCATTAACTAACGCTACGTAACAGAAACATAATACCACCATAAGAAGCGGAACTCCACTCAAAACTACAAATCTTAGGAGTATTAAAGTTATCTCTTATAGCATTTCAGTTTTCTTTCAAAATGCTTTTCCGAACTCCAATCGAATAGGGGCTTGTAAAGATTGGCCATTATTGAAGTCGAAGTTATGGGGCAATCGTATTATAGGTACATCGAATATCCGTGCTTTGTTGCGATCAACAGCCTCACCTTGCTGCAGTTGGATAAAAAACAAATCCCAAAAAATGAAAACCTGGCCGCTCTGTTACGAGCTGTTTGTTTGCTTAGCACAGTGCCTCTGCATCGAAGGCATGGAAAATGCATTAGATTGAAAACTGAAGATTGTGATGATCGAAATTCAAAAGACGTGGGCCAGTTTCAACGATAAGATTGACTCTACTACTAGATAAATACTGATGCTAAATATGGGCTGTGCCGTATAGATTGAGCTTGGGGAATTGGAATAATTGCTTCTGGAACCCCAATGATTAACTCGTTGTCCCAGTAGTTTTCAATGTTGCCGTTACACAACTCAAAGGAACGAGATAAAGTAAATATGTTTCATATAGGTGTTGAGTTAAACTAATCAACCGAATCTTTACACTCAGCACGTTCCATTCCATTTGTTGGTTTTTACTCTCTTGAATTTAAAAAGACAATCGTGTAAGACTCTACAGGTGCCGTTTTGTTTTATTTTATTTCAAAATCTCATTACAATAAATGTACCGAAAACAATTATAATGAAAATGTTTGGTAGAAGCAGTACAGCTGGACTTTTCTCTTTTTCATAGAAAAATGATATTAGAGGGGAAGGATTGCCCAGATCGTTATTCTCTAGCTCATCTTCGGGGTCATTTTGATAACGAAAAGACGTGTGTAGATTACTTATATTGCTTTGGAACGATACGATGGAGCGACAGGAAAGAGAAGGCTTCAAACATGTATGGTTTGGTCTAATCTGTATGAACATTTTTAAAGCCTTGGAACAACCGTATAACGTTACAAAATTGGACCGTGTTTCAAGTGTGAAGTCTAGATCGGCTATGTTGTTGGGCTTCAAAAATATCCGTGGCACATGTGAATTGTTCGCACACCAATCGATCGTTAAACGAAACTCGTACTCCGTCAACTGGACGCAGATCATGGAACAATAATGGGGAGAAATGGGGAAAACATTTCGGTTGGCATCACAACGTTTGCCATCGCTATATTCGAATACTTGGCCACTGTACACGAACGGTGCAGCTCGGTTGATGGCTATTCCTTTCTGTTCGATGCAACCCCTTTCGTAAGGTACAGAAGAGCGATGGAGAGCGAGTGCCAATTGCAGCCATAAGAAAATGACGTATCCTCGAAAAAGAATCATTGCTATATCTCTTCACTGCACGGTTTATGACTGATGGAGTTGACTGGTTTTAACAATTTGTCAGCGGCACGTTTCCATTAGAGACGAGGGAATTGATTCCCATTAGTGATTGGGGAATTGGGAAATGTTTTTGTCACAAGTAGTACGAAACTAGGACAAACCCGTGTTCAATTCATCATACTGTACTGATTATCCCAACTGGGAATAACTAATGAGACGAAATATTGCGTTCACTACAAAGCGAACCACATTACCAACGAATACAGTGGTCAACCTGCAACACTCCCGAATTGTTTTGATTGAATCCATTTTCTCAAGAAACGTAGAAACGTAGATATGGTATGTAGATAACTTTGATGTAGGATGTTTTCTGTTTTCCTTCGTTGTCTTAAAAAAGATATTTTTGCCTAAACCAAAGCTTACGACATTCAAAAGGCCTAATACCTAAACATTCAAACTACCTTTCCTAAATAAATCGCATCACACATATGTAAAACTAATCAGAACAGTTGCTGACAGAAATAGTGAGATGCTGAGCCGGACCATCGTTTTGCACATTTCCGTAACACTAAATTATTCACACCTCTTTTGTGCATTTTTTATCTTCTTGTCGCTTAACAAAATTTATCTCAATCCTCTTTGTTGCATCGAACTGGCCGTTGCTGATGTGAACGTTAAATTTCACCGTCACTTCACTTACTTTACTTCGCTCCTTTCAAGAAACTAGCAAGCGCCCAAAAAAAACCGGAGACCCGGTCCTTCCGTCTGCGTGAAGTCGATTCTTGTCGTGTCTAAAGTGCTCCCGTGGTCCCTGCTAGACACGCTCTTATCATTCCAATCGAATCGAAACCATTCCGGACGTAGCGTGCCGGCCAATCGGAAAAAAGGATCCCTCCTCGCAATGGCTATCAATTATCATTAATTTACTCTCCATCATCTCCACCGTGCCCCACCGGCGGCGGTTCGGCGAGAGTATATAGATTTTGGCAAACAACTCCAACCTGCCTTTCGTACGCGCCCCACGTGGAACGGAGGACACCGACATTCCTTCGCCTCGGTTTTGGCCCCTGCAGCGACCAGTGTTCCCGGCGCATAATAGCGTGCGCGATGTTGGCCGTGAACGCAGGAGCCCTCGCCGGGGCCCTCGCCGTGGGTCGCCGGTTCCCTTGCAGCATAATAATAGACTCTCATTATGCTTCGCTTCGTTTCAGTCTGAGCCACCGGGAGCTCCGCTTTTTGCACCGCTGGAGGCCGCTCCGACGGCGGAGGGCTTGGGTTAATTCAACGGCCATATCTAATATTTAAATGAACCTTTGTTCTCACTCGGCCGATTCTTGCACAAAAGGATTCACCTCCTTCCGTATGCCCCGTCCGTCCGTGTCTTGTTCAGTTCCGCGGAGAGAAAAGGCCTACCCCGAACTAGTCCACTATCTGCCAGCCGCCACTTCTTCGTATTCTTAGAACACGGAATCTCCGGCGCTAGAGCAGGCCAGCCGGAAAACGCGAAATTTCTCGTCCGTTTCCGGCTAATTTTATCGTTCGTCCCAAAAACCCCTCGAATCACAGTTAGTGAGTAACTCGCCGAACGCTGTGCGGTTCCGTGTGAGCCGTACCGGCCACCGGCCCCGTGGCCAACATTACCATTAAAGACGGGGCCGACCGGGGGCCTTGGTGATGGAGAGACGGTGCACGATTGTCACCTATTTAAGCAAAACAATAGCCACATCAGGCAACGCGAACGCGATAAGTCGAAGACGAAGTGCAGTCACCGGGCTCGACGATGCCCGGTGCGCGATATGCAAAAGACACGGAATCATTTATTTTCTCGTCGCATGCGCCTTCGACAGCCAGCCAGCCTGCAGCATTCCCGCGGAGTGGCGGCGGTGCAGGGCCGCCGCGCATCGAAAGTGGCACGAAAAATCGCAAGCAGCCAGCAGTTCCCGGCCCGGCAGCAACCGAGGTTCATTTAATTTGAATTTGAATTCAAATTTAAATTTCCGATGAAGAAACGCGAACCATCGCCGCGAGGGAGCGTATCACAGGAATTCCCAAATGGAACGCGGCCAGAGTGGGCCGAACTGGTTGGTTTCCTTTTTTGGGCACGTTTCTGCCGAAGCTAGAGTCACAGCGCCGGGACTCCGGACGCGAACCTCCGCGTTTGTCATCCGCGGTGTTGGCTTTCTGTCTGACGAGCCCGAGGGGTTGACGTGTCTGAAGTTTTTTTTTCGCTATTTTTGAGATGCCATAACATCGTCAGCCGTGATGGCTTTTATCGGTATTTATGAATTCTTTTTATAATTTTAAAGATGACGTGTTGTTTCTGGACCCATTTCAGGGATACAATTAACAATATGCAGCACTGCGTCACACCAAGAGGTCAAACACTCACTTCCTGGCGACAATTTCTGTTAAATATTTAGGAGTACCATTAGGACATAGATTATCTATTAAAGCCCACATCACCACGTAGAACTGTAAGGATACATTCTGTCTTCATACCTTCATAATACGATACACATTTACCAGGCATTCACTATGCTTGTAATAACGAGCAATGAGCTGATAATTACAAAATACGTAATGTGGACGTGCCAAATGTATAAGCTGTGTTTATATCGGGTTGAGGAAAACTTTTGCGTTAATTTGAAAACTTTATTCAAGATGTTTCGGATGGTCCGATTTACGTCAAGTATTCACCGTTTTGTTAGAAAATTTGTTGCCTTTTTAAAAGAGGCTTCATAACGCCTCTCTTGTAGATATCTTGGTCGTTATTGGTGGAAAACTC
The DNA here is from genome assembly GCF_943734635.1 of Anopheles cruzii. Classification (NCBI taxonomy): domain Eukaryota; kingdom Metazoa; phylum Arthropoda; class Insecta; order Diptera; family Culicidae; genus Anopheles; species Anopheles cruzii. Next base: position 36,630,461 of record NC_069145.1, read on the forward strand.
TAGTAATCTATGTATTTTCACAATCTTCTTTTGATCACTTGGTACGAGGTCCAGACTATACGGTAGATGCATTAAAACTTCCCAATCAAGCTCCCGGACTTTCTGGCGAGTTACTAAAGACGTGCGTAACATTTCGATGCCCTGTTGGAACACAACACCGCTTCTGTTGGCCGATTCTGGCCGATTCTGCCCGTCTCTGGTCAATCGGTAGCTTCAAACGGAAGTGTGGATAAGAGTAGAGATCTGAATGTTGTGTTTGGACACACGAAAGCCATACTCATAATGAATGATTCCATACAAGTCCACCAAATATACAGAAGAACCTTCCTGGCTCTTTGTTGACTTCCGTAGTTAACACTGTGTAACTCACACACGAATAGTACAAACAAAAAATAATGAAACAGCTTCTAAAGTATGAAGCGTCAGCTTTAAAATGAACATAACCTTGAAACTATACGATCGGTACTTCTTAAGATATCGATCACTAAAGCCATTTACCGAGAAAATAATGGATTACTTTTTTCAAAACCCGATACAACAAACTAAAATGTTACATTAAAACATGGCCGACAATCATATCAATCATTCGAATAGCCTATTTATATGAATAATTTATTCAACTGGGACCAAAAGTAAACTAATTAACCGTAAATAACTCTAGGTTTATGAATCGTTTTCGGGACTTTTCTTTACAGTTCAAGATCACCTTGGTCGTAATCTGTAGAATGAGAACAAAATCGTGCCCGACCTAAGACGGGTGGCTGAAGCCATTCGCAGACACGAGACGTATATTGCGAACATTTTCCTTTGTGGATTTTGCTGTAGCTGTTAAGAATGAGCGATTTGGAAGCGATTCAGCATGCCAGGGCCGGGCTTTGAACGCAAAGTATTTAAGATTAATGTTCGCCAAACATTTGGGTCCCATTTCTCACTCGAACCGGGCGGACGAACTGTCGGTGAAGGACGACACTCTGTCGGCTCGAACGGGGACTAATCCCAAAACCAATTAACCCTGTTCGGGGCGACGGATTCATTTGGCCATCCTTTGTTGACTTTTCTAAGAACAAAAACACAATGGCGTAATTAATTCGATATCTTACGTACCGAGTCCCTTCTAGGACAGAAAATGTCCATAATAGCAGTTTCTGAGCTCCTGAAGCCAACTTTTGTGTTTCAACGGCTCGGCCATGCTCAGGTTGGTCCGTGCGTGTAATTGCATCCCCGGAAGCGGGCGTTTCGTGTGGTAAACAAGAGCATCACCGTTGCACCACCACATTGCACCATTTCACGCCATATGCCGGGCCGGGCTGACTCAGCGGTGTCAGCTTGCAACCTGCATAACCTTCCAGAGTGGCCCAGAACCGCCCCGCACCGGTGCCGCATTTTGTAGGCCGTGTGCTGGCTAGAGGCGCATTTACCTTCCACACGCAGCAGTGCGCCCGTTCCCATTTTTCGCGTTGATCGCGTAAATTAATCAATTGAATGCACCAATTGGAGCCGGTTCTGCATCGGAAGGGCGATGCCGGAAGGGCCACGATGTCGGGCCGCGCAAACGATACCGGAAATCTGCATATTTAATATTGCATTTAGACAGCGATCTGTCACATCCGGGTGCCGGGTAAGTGGAGCGAATGGAAACGGCCTACCGGCTCTGCCCTAGGCCATAGGAAGGTAAAACCGTTACAAAACTAACAACGAAACTATGTTAACCCACACTGCCGCAGGACCCGAGGATGTGCCCGGTTCCCGCCGGCAGCGGGGCAAACAGGAATCCAAATCCGATCAGCGCGAGCCGGATCCCTTTTTTTCTGTAACGTAAATGAGCCCGGCCGACAGTATCGGAGCGGCCTCCAGAGATACATTAAGCCACGGTACACCCTTGTGTCCTTTTTATTTATTTTTAATCACGTCCATCACTTCTCGTAACGGCGAGGGTCAGCGGCGTGCATTGTGGACATCGTGACGTAGTGCGGCAAAGGCACACACATGCCAGGGGTAAGCCCGGAATAAATTGGGAACGTTCATTTGGCGCACCATTGAACGCGTGGAATTAACTCCATTGAGTCGAACGGAACTACTTATGCGCGGCAGAGCAAGGTTATTGTTGTGCCCCGACTTGCCAACCTCACCATACCGAAGCGGCGTGTCTTATGCTGGGAACACCCTTCAAACCCGTCCCTCCAGCCAACGCAGAGGACGTGTCGACGACGACGGCGACCCTGCTGCTGCTGGCAGTGAATAAGAAATGCGAAAGAAATTGGCGCACATTGCGAGTGACGTGACATTTTCCGTATGTAAAAATTTATGAAAAGGCCCCGGGAAGCCGCCGGGTTGGGTCCGCCTATTAGGGTGCCCGGCCGGCCGGCCGGTTGATTATTTATTTTTTATTCGCTGCCTGGCCGGGTTGCCCTGTTTGCATTACCAGCGCGCGCGGCTTCCCAGGCACGCACAGGATCGTAAAAACGTGGCCACCGCCCATTGCCTTGGTGGCCAGAACTCGGGTGGTTCGCGTAAAAAGAATTTCGGAACGACTCATGTTACTAGTTTTTCCCCGATCGAGGTTACGCGTTGCGGGTCCTGCGGTGTTTGTAGATTGGCCCCAGCCCAAAAACGGCGCACTGTTTTGACGGGGACAGCAAACGGTGTGCCTAAAAACGTTATCGTTTCGCGCACTTTTTCTGTCACCAACAGCGCGTGAAAAACAACATTGGCCGCAAAGTATTTATGTGTAGCCGGCAGTTGTTGGTAGATTGTTTTGGCCCACAACGCTCGGCGGCACCAAAAAGCATAAATAGAAGAGTGGATCCGCGGCATGCTCAAAGCTGGCGTATGCCAGATGAAAGCGAAACCTCCTCCAGTCGGAGGTCGGGGAGTCGATTCGGCAACGAGGAAAGCGCAGACCGCCAGCGGGACATGTTCGATCGAATGTAAAATTCGATTGGTTTCCTTCTTTCTTTTTGCCTTTACGCTCTCTCTCTTTCTCGACTCTCGTTACTTCGTGGGGAGTTTTTGTGTCAGTTGTGTGGGCCATTTTAGGGCCAAGCTGTCAAGGACTGTGCCACCGCGTTGGGAGGAGGAATGAAAGAGAAAGAGAGAGAGAAGGCCAGAAATTGGAATCAACTCCGACCATCCGGACGATAAACATGTCGAATATTCATTTGTGGCGCAGCCGCTGCAGCCACGTACGAGGGCTGATCAAAAAGTTTCGCGACATTGAAATTTCCGCGGGCTACGTATATCCGATTTTCGTTTTTTTGTGGCGTTAGGTTGCTACACATGTCAGTGACTTATGGTGAAAAGTTCGGCCATTTTGAGTAATCGGTCAATTTTTGACAACTGTTTTGCTTCGACAAGTTTTGGCGATGCCGTCTTTTTCTCCTAAATCGTATCGTAGCGCCGTCCTTTCATGACCTCCTTCAATTTCCGGAACAAGAAAAAGTCACAGCGAAGCCAGATCTAGAGAATACAGTGGCTTTGGCATCATTAGTGTGTTGTTTTGGGCAAAAATTCGCGCAGAAACCACGATGTGCGATGCGACAGCCAATTTTGGGTTTCCCACAAATCCGGACATTGGCGACGCATTGCGTCGGGCGAATTGCGCATAACTTTCAGGAAATATTCTTTATTGATCGTTCTATCCTTTGGCAACAACTCATGATACACCACGACCCAGCAATCGAAGAAAACTGTAAGCAAAACTGTTCACATTCGACCAAACTTGGCTCTTCGTCGTTCACATCTTCTCGGCCCTCTGAAAAAAATTTGAAGCACCAATAAGCGCTGCTTTGGGTCATAATAGCTTCACCATAAGCCACAGACAACATTTCTAATGCGTCCGCGCTCTTAATTTTGTTTTTCACAAACAATTTCATTCTTCTTCATTCATTCATTCATTCAAGATTCTTTGCCATCCATTTTTCAGAGTAGACAAAAACTGCCGATGAACCAAAACACGCTCAAGTTAAACAGTTGTCAAAAATTGACCGATTACTCAAAATGGCCGAACTTTTCACCATAAGTCGCTGACATGCCAACCACAAATCGAATATACGTAGCCCGCGGAAATTCCAATTTCGCAAAACTCTTTGATCACCCCTCGTATTTGAATTCACGAAGCCAGACTCCGGTCCAGGTCCGGAGGTCGCACGGTTTCAGGGAGCTCTCGCTTTCAGAACGGTTTGTTCTCAGGTGTGCAATATGCAATAGTCCCGCGAGCTGTCATACGCAGCCCCGTAACGAGCCACGGACGATTGGCGGAGATAATGCAAACATAATAATACCCTACCCAGTCCGTGCGTGGTGTTCCGCGGGCGATTCCTATCTCCGCGCCGGAGGTTCTATTCATTATGGGTCGCGGCACGTGTGGTGGCACCCGCGGGGGGGGAACTCGTTGTCATCGGCATTAATGATGGAGAAGGTGTGCATTTGCGTCCATTCCGGGGAACGCCGCTGTCAAGACGCCTTCGGGATTTGCTTCCTTCGCGAGCCGGCATCCGGCCATCCGGCGTGACCATCGAGCGCGGTTCGAACCGACACACGCCGTCACTAACTCGCGGTCGGATCTATCGGTTCGCATTTGCATAACTCTGACAGCCGTCACGTCAAGCCGTTGGGCCGGTGACGGCGCAGAAAAAAGGGCATTCTGTTTGGACGGCCACCGGACGGAGTTTTATCAAACATACCCGCCGGTGGCTCGCGGACGCGGAATGTTAATTAAGAAATTAAGCACCGAAGCAGCAAGGAAGCAACATCAAATTATGCTGGACGACGACGCTGGTCGACGTTCATAATCGTAAAACAGTACGATGTTCGGTGTGTGATTTTTATGTCCCATTCGGGCCCGCCCATTCCCGGGTGCCGGGTATCTCTCTGAAAGTTTGCCAATAAAACGAAGTTACAAACACTGTAAAGTGGAGAAGAAAATAAATGCGTTACGAGCTTTTTTCGGTGGCTTTAGTGTGGCGCGTGACGTTATTATTTTCCCATGGCGATAATGTTTGCCGTGCTGTTGGCCGCGTGTTTTCAGTGGGCGTGAGTTGAATTCCCTAAATGGGACGCGAAGACTCCCATTTCCCATTAGCTTTCCACCAGCGAGTTGGCTTCAAAAAGTAAAGCTACTGATAGCTGGTTTTCTCAGCCCTTGAAGCGTTTTCTTCATCGATAGCATCCCGCAGCGCAATTGAAGCGCCCAGGAAATCCATCCTTCACCGTTGAAATTCAAAACCGAGCTCGGCCCGACCCGGGAGCGTACACGTTCGAACTCAAGTGGGTCACCGGCGGGGCACGCCCTTGGCGGTACATGTTTTTGTTGGAAATGTTCGAAATGTTTGCTCTCCGGGGCCGGGCCCAAGACCACTCAGCGGCCAAGAATTGCCAGGCCGGGCCGGGCGTTCGGAGAAACAAGTTGTTACAATGATTTTCATTTTCCGATTAAATGTCCACAGATGTCGTGGTGCACCCGGGGCGAGCGGCGGGTGGGAACGGGAAAAAAAAATCCCGGGACGAAAACACCGAGTGGTCCCAAAAGAAACCCATGTCCGGAAACGGATCCGTTCGAGAGTGAAGTTCGAGTGCTGCTGGCCTACCATTTCGTTTTATACTCTCCCTCGCACCCCGATCCTCACCACAGATGACGAACGGGGGGAAGAGAGAGCAAGGAAGAGAGAGGGAAAAAACCGACTGCCATTAATTTGCGAACAATGTAACATGTTGTGTATTATATGCTAAACGAAGCGACTACAGTCCCAACCAATTCATGCATGATGATGACGACCGATCGACGGCGACGGCTTGTCCGCTCGTCGTCATTGTCGTCCCCGTTGACGACATTCGCCGTGTTCGACTCTCGCATACTAATATGACCCACTCACCCGCCGGCTTCCTACGGGAATGGCCAAAAGCGGCCCAAGAGCGTTCGCGTTTTTGGGCGTTTCGATGGCAAACTCTCGCGGGCTCGCGAAGGAAACGCTGCCTGTCACTTCAGCTGTCAATTCGGGACAATTGCAATCGACGGCGACGATCGTGGAGTTCGAACGTGGAGAATGGGTTGCGCTGGGCGACCGGCCCCGGGAACAATTATCATTCATTCGACTGCTGCCCGGGCCCGCCTCGAGTGGTCTTTTGGCCGCATGAATTTACCAATTGTGCTGCTTGTCTCTCGCTCTCCCTGTTCGGAAACCGCCAAATTTGTGGCGAAGAATGCAAACTGATTCACATCAGGGGCCCCACTCCCGGGCGCTCCTTCGCGTATATCCGCTTGCGCGAGCGACATTTGCGTTCGTGATTTGTTGCGGATCCCAGAGACAGATCAAGAAAGAGATTTAGTTGTTTTCGAAAACATTCATTTGAAGCATGTTTTGGGTGGGACGCATTCGAGAGAGCGAGAGAGAGAAAGAGAGAGAGAGAGAGAGATGATAGAATTTGCCGGCATGACTTAATTCCTATTTACAGTATATTGATGAGGGTATTTAACTGAGGTGCAACGGGCACATGTGTTCTCATGACTTGAAGTTTCCCAAATTAACGCGATTCGATTGAACTAGTTCGAAGGGAACGCCCAGGACTCATCGCCCAAAAACTCTTGATAAAGTATCTGGATATCTGGTTCTGTTGGAGAACTAAAGGGTGGTCCATCTAAGATCGGTTTTTTTCATTTGGTTTTTAATGCTTGAACATTTATTTGAAAGGTTCATTCAAGATATTTTTTATGGAAAACAATTTTGGTCAAATGTTTACCACGATTGGCTTGGCAGTAGCCCATTCGGCCGACCCAATTTTTGAGTAGATTTTCGATTGTATCTGGTCCTATTTCGGCAATAGCAATTTATTAATTTGAGTCTTGAGGTCGTGAAAGGTTGTTGGTTTGTTCGCGTAACATTTATCTTTTAGCACCCCAAAGTCCAATGGTGTCAAATCGCAACTTCTTGGAGGCCAATTCACAACACAATTTCTGCTCATTATTCGCTGTCCGAAGATGCGGCGCAAACAACCGATCTATGGGATTAATGGGACTTAGATAAAATGATAGTATCAAATAATAATAATAATAATAGATAGTATAGTATAAATGGATTAATATGCTATCCATAATAGGACAGCTTTCAATTTTAATTAACATCTGTTTCAATAACTAGAAATTGGTGTTAAATAAAATACGAACACAATAAGGCTTCTGGTACAGTTTGCTAAATGTTCTTTGAATGTGTTTATGTAAATGTTTAAAAAAATATGTGCTTGATATTAGTTGACGTGCATGAGCAATGTGGAATGACGTTGGAATTTGCAGACTGCTTCTTTACCTGCGATTCGAATACGTATATTCGCAATATGCCATTTAAATAGCGAGATTTAATTTGAAAATACATAAAATGCAGCCATATCTATTAGTTACTAATATCGTTTGAACGCCACGTTCTTCTTCTTTTAAAAGCATCTCATTTGATGCAAATCGGATGGCAGATTTAAAAGTTATGTGCGTTTATGTGTCATTAGATTTAGGGCCGTGCTGAAGTCGCTTGAATCGTTGGAATGCCGTCATAAAAGGATCCTTTCATGGCCAATTTGAGCGTAGGGAAAAAGAAATAGCCGCATGACATGACATGATGACAGATCAAGCGAATGGTACCTCATATGCAACTCATATCTTTGCATCCCAAAACATCTGAGAATGAGGTCTAGCCAGAGCTGTGAGCGTAGTATGCGGTCGATATCAAAGTTTCCAGAGAATTCCCAGACCCATCCAGTGGTTCCGAAGACTTTAGGCCTACCAGAACGTTGCGTACATTGTCACATCGGCACAATGCACCTGGACTGGACCATAGGACGTGGCCAGCCTCGCGACTCGCGACTCGATTGTAGCGGTTCACTGGAAACTTCCAGGAAGCCAGACACTGGCCTATGCTTCGCGCGCAACATAAGACGTCACGTTGCTCACAACCCTTCCACGACGCCGCCCGGCCCCGACAGGCGCCATCCCATTGTTATGATTGAATAATTGAAATCAATCAAAAATAATGCCCTCCACAGCAACGCTGCATCTCCAGAGAAGTCGCCCATTTTTCCCAGAGCCCGAAACCTGCCCAACAGGACCTTTTTGGGCTCTCTCGGCCCGACTCGACGGCATTCCTCGGTTTCCCCTCGGCTCGGGTGCCCTTCCCAGCCCGGGTTGCGGCTCGGGTGCGCTTTGTCCTATTGTTTCGCGCACGCTTTGTTTCGCGAGTTGCCGTTGCGTCTCCTGGCCACCCCTTGGCCACCCCGTGGCGAATCACTTTCTTATGCTTTCTTTTCACTCCACTTCCACTTCGACGTGCCACCCTCCCCACGACGGCCGTTGTTTCGCGCTGCGCGCGCTCAATCTTAACGACCCTTTTCTCAATCGCAATTTACGATACGATACCTCCCGATGCGCCCCCCCCCCCTCGGGCCGGATTCGCTGGGCTATTGTGTTCCAGAGCTTCCCGGGTTAGCAATAGTTTGGCGAAGAAACGCCAAACTAGCATAGCTCGGCTCCTGCTGCTGTTGGTAATGGTTTTGGCCATTCTCTTCTTCCGGCCCCTATTCTTCGCCGGCCAAATATTACGTTGCCAATTTTCACACACTCTCTCTCTCTCGCTCAAGGTCTCTCGTTCTCTCTCTCTCTAGCTCGCTGAGCATAATCTGCCGAAAGGATCTGGATCTCCGTGGAACTAATGGCACCGAACCGCACCGCATTATGCACGACACGACAGATTTCATTTCAATGCCGAACACCCCGAACACCGGTACACCGTGCTACGTGCCGCCCATGGTGATGCTGCTATGCTCTGCTATGCTCATAAATTTCGCGCCGCGTCACTCGTATCGTTTCCTTTCGATGCGATGCGGGATTTTTCAAACTTTGCTCTCGATTATATTTCGCTCACTTTTATTTCGGAGCACGGAAACTGCTGCCAAGTCTGCCTAGTCTGCCCGGCCTCGGCTCGGGTCACTCGATCGGCTTAACTCTTCATGCGACATAATTAATGCAGTGTGTAGCATTGTGTGCCCGTCTCACCCGGCCAGCACCGTGACGATTTCGGTATCGTATCGCCGAGAGCATAAAAGGGAACCATCGGGCGCAAAAGCTCGTCGGCAGGCGAATCAGGTTCCAGTGGCCAGGTAAACCGAAGGGCGAAATGAAATACGGACGGCCCGGACGAAACGAGATGATCAGTCAACGTCCAACGGAATGGCGTCTCGAATGCGGGTCAGCTGGTCAGCTGATCCCTTGATAGATGGAACGGCCCGATAGGTGGTGCATTGTGACAATGGATTAGCTGCGCTCCGTCCCCTCGGACTCGATGCCCGGTGCTGCAGGTTTGGAGGAATTCCCGCGAGTCACCATCGGCACGCAAGGACACGCCGCAACAGAGAACGGAGAAGCTAATCAGCGTCCGCTGCGGATGTGGCCGCCCTTTGATCGCCGCTGGGCGCGCTGAAAGGTTCGATGAAGTTGCCTCTTCACGACTCGTCACCTCCGAGTCCGAGATTGACCCGAGCCCGGCCTACCATATGTCGCTCGGCACTCGGGATTCCGAGACTCCGGGACCTGGGCTGATCAGCCTGACAATCAGCCCGTTTCGATCGGCCTCTTCCGTCAATCCCCGCTGGCACTCCTCGGGCGACAATCGTGAAAAATGGAAAATTCTCGTAAGCGAAGCATAAATCAAACGCATACAAAGCCCCGCCAGGCAGGGCAGGAAAGTCCTGCCCGTGCCCGTGATCCCGTATGTATGTGGGACGAGACGGAGTGTGCACTTCAAGAGCCCGCAGCCCAACGACCAACAAAAAAACAACATCCCAGCACGAGCGTCTTCTTACGGAGGGCGAATGTAAACACACGGGGCCGAAGATTCGGCTGAGCGTTGCGGGAGAATCTCGGTCGGTACCAGGAATCCCGGCGCGGCCGGCAAATTTACCCAGCCCCGTTCGAAGACACCGTCGTTGTTTATCTCTTCGGCCATCCATCCTCCTGGTCGCGTATCGGCTTCGCCCCAGCTACAGCAGCTGGCCAGCGTGAACCGAGCCAGCTTCGGATTTCGGGCCCTTCGATTCTGATCCAGGCCCCGGCCGTAGGTGTTTGACTCATGTCGGGACCTGCTAATCTTGGGCTGCTTATCATGGGGCGCTGCCCGGGTCCCGGGGTCTCGCTGGGCTGCATAATGGGTTTCGGGCGTTTCGGGCTGTTCCAACTGTGTATTTATTTTCATTAACAAATCGCTGGAGGTGCTACGGGATTCTCCTGCATGCCTGGGATCTGAGCTCACGCCAAGTCTCAGCTGGGCTGCGCCGTTGGCTTTCGTATCCCGTTTTGTCACTTTCTTCGTGAGTGTGAGTGTGTTCGGCGCGTTTTTCTTGCAACATGCGAATCCATCTGATCGTTTCCGTGGAGATATGATAATCGCTGGAAATTCGAAACAGTCATTCGATCAACTGGGCCTAGTGTAGGCGAAAGCCATCGAAGCGGTTTAGAACAACGTGTATAGGACCCTTCTTCTAGCTCTCTAATTGGATAGACCTTCATTCATTTAACGACTGCCTAATTTATGGTTCTTATAGCGTTTTTATTCTAAGCGAATTGTGACCCATAGTGACAAGACCAATTTTATGCCAAATAACTTCGCCAGTTTTTATTAAATTTTGACAAATGAACAAGATTTATTTAGGACATAGAATGCCGTTTATTGACAATTCACTCAGAATACTACTTCGATCAAATGGAGGTGATCATTAAACATACAAAAAGTGTCCTTTTTTGGGGCATTTTTTATTGTATTTGACAACATTTCGGGTGTAATAGCAGCAATTTCCGATGTGATGTTCAGCTCTCTTGATCTTCAGCTCTTCAATGATCTTCGGTTGGTTGGCATACACCTTACTCTTCAAATAGCCCCATAGAAGAAAGTCAGAAGAAATTTGGCAACAATAAGCACGCACAGTTTTCACAGTTGAACGATTATTTTCAATGTACAGCGCTACAACTTTATCCCGTTGTTTTGGAGTAAACTGATCCATAACTAAAATTTCATAGACGGACGTTTCAGAATCTGGCTGAGTTTCCTAAATCGACTGAAAAATGGCGGACTTTTATGACATTGAAATTGGTCCTGTCGCTATGGCGCACCTTCAGGTCTGTAGTTGAATGCCTCAGGTTGAATGTATAAATGTTTGATTTTTGGACAGGACCTGCTAACCAACGAGTAGCGTAATCTATTTCACGTTTAATCGTGTGCTCAAAGCCATCAACATCATGACCTAACCTAACCTGATAATCTTAGAGACTTGTTCCGTGTGCTGTTACTAAATTCACTGTCAAAATGTGCCAAACGCGGCCAATTGTGTAAATATCCTAGCTAACAAATTTAGTAGCGAAATATAGTTGTCCGCCAATCGAGATAAAGAAAATAAAACTGTTCGACAAATGGCATCTAGACAATATCTAGCACGAAACAATCAATCTTTTCTGATCAAGAGCTAGCTTTTGGATCTGTCCAAAAGAGTTGATCTGAGCCGCCCGAAAACTTTGTTGCCATTTGTGTTGCGTTTGCTTTAAAATGCTTACAATAGCCGAGCACCGGGGGGGTGTTGGTCCGCCGCGCGGTCCAAGCACACACTTTAAAGAGTTCCGAGTACGAAAGGGTCCTTGGCCGTAACTTTCCTATTTTAGTTTACGACACCGCACACTTGGCGGCACTTGGCGGGGAAGGGCGGCCTTCCAGCGGGCAACATTGTTTTGCGCGGAAAAGAATAAATTGTTGCCGCTTTTGGGAAACCAATTAATTCTGCTAAAAAACTATTCCGACCCTTTTTTTCATTTTTTTTTTGTTTGTGTGGGGTTTCTCCGGTTGTCTCCCGGGTTGGTTCGTTTCATTTTATTTACTCCGAGCTCTGGCCAGTCATTAGCGTGTTTCTCGAGTGGCCCGCGCCGCGGTGATCATCTAGGGAAGGCTAGGCATCCGCGGAGATTGTTGTTGGTCCTCGGATTTGGGCGAAGTAATAAATTCTTGAGAAACCACTTCCATTCCCTTTCCGCGGCCCGGCGGATATCGGAGCCGGCCGATCTCCTACTGAGCGCTCGGCGATGGTCTGTGCGTTCCCGTGGCGAAACCATGTCTTATGAGCTGCCCGCCCGCCCGTCCGCCTGCCCCCGGACCGGCGGACTGGGCTCTCGAGACGTACACAGCATGATGAATGCTGAGCGTGTCGTGTCCTATGACGTGTCTGTCAACCGGTCCCGGGCCGAGACGGGAGGATTCATAATAAAAACTACAATGTCATGAAATTTTATGCCTCTTATGCGGCTCTCCAGAGGTCCAGACCTCACCGTTGGCCCTGCTCGCCACGCCGTCGAGAGCGAATGACATTGGAAACGGCGTGAGGCGAAGACGGAGCCACGGAAAAAAAATTCCACACACAACGAGTGCAACATACCAACCCACCATCCCACGGCCCCCGGGCACTACAATTACTCACTCAAGTGGCAGTGTGGCGCAAGTGCGCAGCCCGCTTCCTGAAGGCTCGCTTCCTCGGTTGCTCGAAGCGACCTCCGCTCAGGACATGTGTGCTTTATTTGCCCTGCCATCCTTACGCACCACAATCGGCCACAATCGCGTAACACGATGCCGGGCCGCGAACCGGGCCGGTGTAACAGGATCCGCTCCTGGACGCACTGTTTAATTTCACGAAATCTGCTCCTGCACGTGTGTGGCAAGTATTGGGAACAGCCGCCAAGTGGCCCAGTGTGGCCCACACGACGATTGCGGAACGGACCAATGCTGCGTGCCGCGTACAGAGGAGGCCAACATCATGCTGCCTCCGCGGTGGCAGCAGCAAATCGCTCGTAAATTATAATGGTTGGCTCATTAAAACCGCCGGCGAAGCCTTCCCACGCTTCCGCCGAGCTCTCTCTCTCTCTCTTTCTTTCTCTCTCTGTGCCAGTGTATGTGTGCTGATGTATTGATGGTGATTTTTCGTTACATTTCTGTCCCGGCCACGACGCGCCGTGTGGCCAACGTGGCGGCGGCGAGTGGATCGAAAAATCCATCTGTCGTCTGTTTCATGTCACACGCGTTGCGAAGCTAATTTCAATTAATATTTATAACAGACCGTGCCGGTGGGGCCATTCCGTTTCGGTGCGCCACTTGCACCGAGCTGGCCGAGCTCGGCGACGGAAGATACGGGGTTCTGTTTGAACCTTTTAAACGAGGTTGACTTTCTGTGGCCGCCGTTGCCGCCGCCGACAGCGGCTCCTTGAGAAGACGCTGCCCGACGACGTTCAATTGCTTTCCCAGGATCGAAATGACGGCTTCGGCGGGGCGCCTTCTGTTTCGCCGCGGGCTAGAATATACTGTAAAACTTTTCCACACTTCGATCCGACCCGGGGATTGCGGGCCGTTAAAAGCCGGCACCGTAATTAGGCAGCGTTTTGATCTGAGGGTCACCCCGGGACGGGATGGCGTACGACGATGGATCATTTGGCCAACGATTAGATGGGTGAAAAAATCGCTAAAGTTATAAATCATTAGCAAATTACGCTCGCTGCCGATGTTCGGAGTTCCAGCATGACAATACTGAACGAACGTTAAAATACTATTTGTACACAACGATTATTCGTATTAACATCACAGTTAAATACATAAATATACGTAATTAGATCAATAAAATACGAAACGGAGAATCTGAAATCTTAGCCATCCTAAGGACCGATGTTTGCAATAGTATTTATTGAATCAGTACAAGATTTTACTAAGCAATCTTCAATGAAGTAATCAACGGTGAACAGAACTTTAAAAAGGTTCTTTAACATAAAATAGATTCCAAATGATTTGTAGAATGCATCAGCAATTCGTTTCTTTCCTTTTAGAACTTTCGATGTCAAAGATCGGCCTCGTTACGGTTGACCAACCAATGAGTAATATTGTTGGGAATCTGTTGAGCTACCATAAATTAGGCTTACTACATTAAAAATTAGAATGTAAATTCCCGTCGCCAAAAAAAAACACCATTAAGTAGTTCCAAGACGACTTACGGCGGAGCGTTGAGAAGATCCAGAGCGAGCGCTTCGACGCACCGTAAAGGACTCCAAAGCAGGAAATGACGGCAATTAAGGCAGTGTCGTTTGAGGAAATCGAAAGGGAATGGGCCCATCGTGAGTCGCTACCTGCTGGCCCCGATGATTAATTTCGATTTAACTTTTTTCGACTAAGGTTGTGTTTCAAAAAACCTTTCAACTTTGACAATACATCAAAATACGATACGATGTGTCAAGGTTGAACAATTTACCGCTTGCTTTTAATGGGAAAAATGCGTTCACAAATCGGTTTCCCAAAATGACTAGGTCGCCACGGAAATGAAACCACGAAAGTGACACGAAAAATGCTGAAAAGTCGTAGGTAGTCATTATGAGTGGAAAGTAAAACAGAAGCTCGCATCCAGGTGAAAGTCATGCTGAAGGTCGCTTAGGGTTCTAAAAATAAATCCATTTTCCGTCCCCTGTTGCAATCCGATGCAAAAAAACATACTTTGCCTGTCGGTTCTTTTTCCATGTTTCTCGATCTTTCCGACGGCTGTTTAAGACAGATTAAGTACCTTCAGCGCCGTTTTCTCGTGACTGAGTTGGGTGATTGGGTCTGCATCCATCGTGTCCTGCAAATCCTCGAATCCGAAGTTTTTCCGCTGCGCCAGGATGTTCTTTGTCTTTTGAAACGAAAATTACTGCTTTTGAATTGATCAACCCATGTCGGACATGTTCTCCGAAGTATGTTTCTGACAACAATTGAACGGTTCTTTATTACGAACGAAATTCGAACTATCGGCGGAGGTAAATATCTAATATGACTTGTTCAGCTCTTACTAACCATTTTGGTCGGTGAAACATCCACCAAAACAACCAAAGATTTAGTACCAAAGTCATAACTATGAACTTTCCCGATGACTATCACTTCGACCACAGCGTTCGACGGACTGAGCGAAAGACTCATTTTGAAGGCATCAATTAATGGTTGATTTCTCGTTTGCTGACCTGGACGTCCTTCGCGGACCACACGGCGTGTCTCCGGCGTGTCCTGCGGCGTGTTCGATTAGATGCAGATCTAAATCACTTCGCACTGGTCGGTCCGGGGCCGTCCTTGTCGGGGCTTACAAATCGCGGCGATTGAAGATGACAACACACACGGTTTTATCGGCTCGGATCTCGGTGCGGTGCGTGTGTGCCGAGTGCGGTGCAACTGACGTGTAACACTGCCCCGGCCCTCGCCTTGCACCTCGCCTGCCCGGCCCCAAACCGGCCGGTAGTGACAGTCAGTAGTCGCCGTTGGCCGGACACGGGCGGACGGGCGGGCGGACGGGCGGGCGGACGGGCGAAACGGACGGTCGTGTCTTCATGGTCGTGCATGTTTGCGATGTTTCTAGCTGTCAAACACTCTCGTTCCGCCAGGGCCAGATCTCATCGCCCGCAATGTCGTCCGGGGCCGGGGCCGGGGCCGGTGGGGTGGACCAACAAAGTGCAGTGTAGTTAATGACGTGATTACTGGTACGACTGTGTGCCGGCGACTGGAGGGTGGACTGCGTGTGGCATTAGAAGGTGAACCAGACGACGACGACGACGACGAGGAGGGGACCGATGGCCGATGGAGAAAAAGAACCGACCCAGGAACAGATTCTCTGTCCGTCGGTTTCTTCTGGGGTTGGAACCGCCGCCGCTCCATCGTCTCCTGTCACTGGCCCAGCCCCCCCGGGAGATGTATGATGGCGGCAAACAGCCACATAAAGCACACACACTCGCATACACGTTTCGATTGGTTTTTAATGAGAAGCGCTCAAGTAAAGTACCCGGTCGTTACGAAATGATGGCACCGATGGTACAGTGGCGTACGCAACTGTGGCCGTTTTTGCCGTAAGTCAGTCATCATGAAGGAGTTTTGAAGATTCTGGGTAGTCACTGATTTGTAGACTTTACTGGGGACCATTTTCTATTGTTCTTGTTCGACGGATGATCTACAGGCGAGCCAACTGGAGGTCTATCATTAGTCTATCTATAGTTTCAGTTGTCATTTACAATGTAACATTCAAAATATGTGTATTATAGAGTAGCTGAGATCATTCGAAGTTACTTGGGAGTTCAATAAATTCGTAGCCTCAGGTATTCGGCCGTAGCCGAACAAAGGGCGCTGCTACGAGTCTGATGTTTTTTGTTACGTTGGTACACTCTTCATATGAGCGTATGTAAAGTTACATTTCAATCGATCACTTAATTATTTTTCTACAAGCCATTTGGTACCGAAGTGTCAAAAATCAAGTATCGTGCAGTGATTGATTATTTTTTTTGTTTAAAAGCAAAGGAAATTTATGAACGAATGTTAGTTCATTAAAAGGGGGTTTTCTGATTCTTAAGGGATTTAAACCCTAAGGACGATCCATGTCAGATACGCCCAAAAATAGACACTACACCTGAAATCGTAGAAAAAATACAGGATTTCGTATAGGAAATTTGACAAATGACTAAAAGAGATGTAGTACAAGGCTGAATAATAAATTATACTGAATAATATAGTGTATTTGAAAACATAAAATTGTGTTTTTTTATCGAAGCTCCGAACTTATTGAATACCCCAGTACTCCATGAATACAGATACTTCATGGCTACGGCATTCAGCGACTTCTCTTCTTTTAAGTCATGTCGTCTTAAGCATAGTCTCTCGAGTTAATTATATTTCCGAAGAGGCCTCTTGAATTTAGCGCAGCATTTAACGACTTCAGAGTTGAGTAAATTAAATGTAGTTAGTTTTCAAGTAACTTTTTAACTCTCACAAAAGGGAAAGCGAACAAACCGAATGGTCAAACGCCAACACAGCGAATAGTTAAGTGGTTGTCTTCAGGTTTTTAAGTTTTCCGAGGGTAGTTTGTCCACCCGTAGGATCCTTCAGTTGTAATTTGTGTTCCGAGGTCGGCGTTCGGTGCGTTCCTGGGTGTAGTACGTTCCCTGCACGAAGTGATCGACGGAACGCACACGCAGCGCTCGGGCGAGGATGGTCGTTTCCGAAACAAACATTGTACTCTTGTACCGCTCACCCACGATATCCTGCGACGGCGACGGCGTGTGTTCTGCCAGCTGCACCCACTAGTACGAACGGGGTATGGTTGAAGAAAAAGGGGGCACACAACACCCACCGCCATTCATTGCTTCATATTTCGTGGCGCGGACGGACGGACGGACCCATGACTTCCTGTGCCAGCCCGACGGCGGCGGCGGCCCCAAAACCGACCCATTCTAGCAACTCTTCATCAACAATTGTCATCGCGCACTGTCCGTCCAAACTGCAGTCTGGTGGTTCGGGCTCGCCCCCCGTGCCGGTTCCGATTGCCATCCGATGACGAAACGGCTTCAGCAACGACAGACGACGGAGTCGTTATCGTTATAATAATATCCATTATTCTTCCGGTGCCGTCACTTTCTTCGTGCCGGGGCGGCCGACAAGCGGTCTTGCCGCGCCTCTATCGCCTCTATCTTCTACATTTATTCTGAAAATTACGGACTTTTATTGTTGAGTGATTTTAATGAATGTGCTTGTTCGCTCCGTTCCTCTTTCATTATTTCTTCATTTCGCTGCCTGGTCGGGGGGACGGAAACGGCCTGTCTGGGATGGGGAAATCGGAGGCGGGCGGGCGTGAAAAATGGGCACAATCCTTTCAGCCCACCACCCGTCACGCAACCGCACACCCCGAGGGAGCCATTTTGTTCGAAAGGATTCCAATCGAGCTAAATGGGCTTCGATTGAGCAGCAGGCGCTCACGTCTGTGCTGCCTTCCGAAGATGGTCCAATCTGTCTCTAGGCCCCATGAAGAATGTCCACCAGTTTGATCAAGTTACAGATTATCGTCTGGGGAAAGCGCTAAATAAACGGCTGGCGATGGTAGAACTCCCAACTTCAAAGGGCACAGGAAACCCTTCAATCTCTGCCGCGCTGTCTACCGGCACAGGTCTACTGGGCAAACAAAACAAAGGGTTGAGCTATTCCGGTGTGTTGTGGCTTTGTTCGAATTCCTTGCGCCATTGTTAGGGACTCCATATTGCTCCCTTTGCCGCGATGTGCGCACACATGAGTTCGTCATCTATTCGAAGAATTTCGAAGCGTGGGTAGCGTTTTTGTTCGCCAACAACTGACTTTGGCAAAACATTCGTCTCTGTGTTGATAGCATATACCCTGTCGGGCCCCTGTATCCCTATACGCTCTGGACCATAATCCTCGTAGGTGGAAGGGTTCGTGGGAATGGCGCCATATTCTCGGCGGAACTCCACACCGACCGACCGACCGACTGGCCTGTAATATTAATCCTAATAACGATAATAGGCGTCCGAGGGAAACTGGGCAACCGCGGGATACATCGTTCGTCCATGATTAATATGGACTCCCTCCCTTTGAAAGCGTAAAGGGACCGAATCGACGCACAACAACAACAAAAAACCACACACACACGCACGCACACACAAATCCAATCCTTTCGCGAAAAGGTTTAATTACCCTGCACGAAAAATATGTAAAGTATTAATGATACCTCCTGGCAGCAGGGATTCGGACTCTGGGCGCTGGGCGGTTCGAGTTCTAGGCCCGCGATGGTTCTCTGGCAGGAAGCCGCAGCGCGATATAGGTACACGCTCACACAACCGTTCATTAACGGACGAAGGAGAACAAGGTACCCAGAACATGCCAGACCAGGTATTAGGCAGGTTAACGGCGGGGCTAGGGGTCGCGAAGGCCACGTCAGGAAGTATCGTTGTTAGATTTGGGTGCAAAAAACCTGTTCATTTTTATGTGATCTGCTTGATGTTCAATCTTATGACGGCTTGCGTTTAAACCGGTACGGAGACATGCACGCCACAAAATTAATGTTAAATTTTGTCAGCAACTCGTTAGGCTGGCGAACTTCGTTCCTTTTTGGAATAGATTTTTTGTTACTTAATTTATAACATACCTGTACCTTCAATTGAAGGCTCACACTCTAAACGTAACAATTATGGTCCCTAAATTTTATGTAACAGATCGTTCAATAAGTCCCGGGACTTTTTTCATATTTTCATTTATTTCATAGTTTTTTATAGTTTTCATTTCAAACATTTCATAGTTAGTCGCAGGACTTATTGAACGATGTGTTAATACGTCCGTAATACAAATTCAAAAAGTACAGGGTGGTTCATTATGACACGTACTATTTAAATGTTAAATAACTCCGCCATTTTTTAATCGATTTTGATAAATGAACATAATTTATTAAGTTCATGGAATGCCGTTTTTTCAAAATATAATTTAGATCATATGACCGCCTCCATTAGGCACACAAAAAGCGCCGTATTTTTGGTCATTTTTCATTATTTTTGTCAACATTTCGGTAATAGACAACGCAATAGCAGCAATTTCCACTGTGATGTTAGCTTTCAGTTGTTCAATGGTCTTCGGTTAGCTTTGGCTGGCATAGGCCTTGCTCTTCAAATGGCCCCACAGAAAGAAGTCAGAAGATATTCGACAACAATAAGCACGCACAGTTTTCCCAGTTGAACGATTATTTTCAATGTACAACGCTACAATTTCAGCCCTTCTTTTTTGCCCTAAATTGATCTATGACTAAAACGGCATAGACGTATCATAATCTGGCTGATTTGTCAAAATCCACTGACAAATAGCGAAGTATCATAATGAATCACCCTGTATATTATATTGGTTACATGCAACTAAGTATTCAACTGCTCTATGTTTCAATTCGTAACAGTATTGTTTTAAAATAAAGCTTGTTGTAATCATAGACGAAAAGAACTAGAATTATTACAATTATGGACGACCCCCTGTGGGGCTTCTGACTGACGTTAGCAACCATTTGCGCTTGATTGACGCGCACATCATTAGTCAGTTTCACTAAGGTTACCTCGCATCACTAACGATACAATTTGCGTAAAAAATTCAAATATCCATTCTGTTTTTACAGTTCCTACCGCGTTTGTACCAAGTTGTTAGAGTACATGACTTAGAGAAGCAGCTCCAAGTGGGCCTGAGCTGATCAAGTATTCAGTAAGCTTCTTAAAGCGCCAGAGAATACTTATGAGAACGTTCCCTATGCTGGCGCCACCATAAACTGCCTGAACCACAAGCTGACGCCGGGATCGGGAATGGCCATCAATTTCACCAGGCGTTCGATTTGCCGAACATATCTGCATCAGGGACGGTTTTATTCGACCGACGTCGCCGGCCGAGCCTACGGCCCCGTGTCTTGTCATTTGGAGTCCATTAGTCCGCGGCCGATGGCGGCGCCACGGTGCCATTTTGCGTTTACTCCCGGAGGTCAGTCGAAGCCTGCGAGTGAGCTAGAGAGACAGAGCGCGAGAGAGAGAGAGAGAGAGAGAGGCAGAAGTAATGTAATTGTATAGTAATTACCGTTCTAATTATCCGTTCTTCGGCGGCTTCGGAAGGACGGGACGGAAGAATCTTAATTTTTTTTTGCCGGCCTTCCCTCTTCCGGGGCACTCGAGCGTGCGCCCTCCCGAACCCTCTCCGAGTGCATTCGTACCCGTCCCCTGGCCCCGCGCCACCGCCACTACCATTATCGGTGCCCGCAGCGCACGGTAGCAGGAAGTGGAAAAATATGATTTGAAAAATTGTAGGGTGCGCGGAGCACCGTCGGAATCACCGGCGAGGCACTTACAAGATTGCAGATCTCATGAAACACACACACGCACAGCCAACCCGTGTGTGTGTGTGTGTGGGTCCCAATCGGGTTGATTTCTCGCCGCCGCTAATTGCTTCTGTGCGTGCCACGGGTGCGTTGCGTTTCGGGCGGACCTTCCGCCCGACCGTCCGTGGGCCACATCGCAACCCGTCTCACACAGCCGAAAGGCCAAAAAATGTGTGATTCCTCCGCTGTGTCCCACCCCACCCGGGGCCCGGAGTTGCGGAGCGTCGCCGCTGTCTGGGGGCCTTTTAAATCGAAACGGCAAATTAAACCGAGAAACGTGTACGACACGAACACGGCCGGGCAGGACTTTTTAATGCTCAATGTTTGTGTCCCTCCCCCGGGCCCCTTTGGGGCCACCCCGCCGATTCTGGCAATGGGTGGCGTAAATGATTATGAGTTATTAAATTTTAATTACCAGCACCGGGCAGGTTAGAACGGGAACGACGGGCCCGGCCCGACCTACGGGCTACGTCGTGTATGTCGTTAATTATCGTTTTGTGACGCGAAGATCGCAGCACAGGCCGAGCCCGCCATTCTGTCTGCACAAGGGGGCAGCCTGAAGAAAGTATGCCAATTTTGTGGCAAGGCGATTTCTGGTTGAGGTGTTGAGCAAATTGCAGAGCGCACCTGACTCCGGCCGGTCGGCCGACAGCCGAAAGTACTGCAGCGGCCATCATCAAGGCGTCGCCCCGGAAGGCACCCCGGGCAGTGCCGCGACGGCGTAGGGTCAATTGGTTCGGCGATCCATTAGGGGCTCCTGCACCCGGCGAACGACCAGTTAATGGGATCGAACGCCAGGCAGGACCGTGTGGGTTGCCCAGTCCAATTGTGCGACCGATTATACGTTGTGCCATGCCAGATGGCCGGAGCCGCCGGGTGAGGAACTTTGATTGAGGAGTCATGGGAAAATCGTCAACGGCGCAAAATTCTGATTCCCGTTTTGTGGAAATAAAGGAAACATCAAACGTCAAAAACCGAAGACATACTTACAGTAAAGCCGTGCTAACACTGTCTAAAACACCGAAAATTAAACTACAAACGATCCGATCACACCGACTCACCTCAAATTGTAGAATCTACAGAATACCTGTTCGAATGAGGCAATACATTTTCCGCTCAAAGCATCCTCGGATCAGAAATAGTTGACAGAATAGGCGTGTAAGGCGAAAAGAAAAGTTTGATGACAGTTTCATGGAAACACTGCATCCCTCGACCAATGTTAATGTTGATTTAAACCCCGTGTAGGAAAGAAAAGTTCAACTTCTCACAACTGTAGTTGAGTCCTGCTAACAATTCATCGGTCCAAAGCACCTTTTTCCAGAATTAGGGAGGTTTCAAAACATGCCGAAGGTAAAATAACTTTCTTTATCTCAAATTTGCATACTTCTTCTTCTTCTTCTTCTTCTTTGGCGCTACAACCGCTGAGCAGTCTTGGCCTGCACCAGAGACAATGTTAATCTCTGATGCTCTCTGTAACATTTAATTTTTACGGGCGGGATTGTTAGCCCCGCGCCAACCCCCCTGTCACGCCGGTATCGGGAATCGAAACCATGGCCGGTTGAGTTACAACCGATCCCGGGATTCGAACCACGGCCAGCTGCGCTGACAGCGAAGAGCGTTACCGACTGCTCTATCAGCGGGGGCAAATTTGCATACTTAGTTTCGACTATTCTGGATGATGTGCTCAGAAGGAACTTGTGTATCTTCTGATTGAAGTTTTTGTTGAATATTTTAGAGCGATAGAAGAGGAATAGTGGTTGAGATGTTGACTATACGTTTAGCAATTCGTTTTGATAGCGATTTCTGACGCCCAACAGCTTGAAAAGGAAACGACCTTCATTGTAACAACTCTTGATAATTTAGCAGACTGTTGCCAAGTGTTTGTCGAATATTTTTGCGACATGATTGATTCTTTCACCTAATTATTGCTTTAAACTAACTGAATCTACTCTAATTGCTTTAATATCGAGCAAAACGAAGGGATTAGATGTAAAAAACCGAAAACTTCAAGGTTTACGGTTCAAGCAAACTTTGTTTCGCACTGCTCAAATTCATCTATGGCTGACACAAGCTGTACCAATATATAAAATTCTAATCAAAATGTCATAATTTTACTCTTAGAACCTAACCTAACTAACATTCGATATCTTCCATTGAGCGATTCCAACAGAAGATATACTCAAAATAAGATAAATGTGTGCTGCTCATTTTAGTATTATCTCTACATATCGACACCATTCGATCGTTAACTATTAAGTTTTGATATATTTTAATGGTTCATGAGACACTTGTCAACTAGAGATGGTCAGTTTGTATACTTTTGCTAGGATATAGTGTGAAATAGTGTTAAACACTGTCTTAGATAACCGGTGAATCGGTGAAGGTAACGACTGCGACTCAATTCTGAGTTTTAGGATAGGTCGTCGGTATCAAACATCGGGCAAGAGCAGAAAAGTTAAATCGGGCAAGGAGTGTCGGCGAGTCAATGTGGGAATTCGTTTATCGATCCTAGCAACTTGCGTGGTTTTATTGTTGAGTACTGCACATTAAGAAGGACAACGTACGTTCGCGCACGTTAACAAGATCGATATAAAGAAAAAATAGTGTACAAACAGAAAAAGAAGTAATGTTTCTTTTTAATGCCGATAATGACTCGATGTTTAAAATGAGACAGTAAGGCGGCAGTATCTCTTACCCAAAATGTAATCTTAACCTTTTCTACTATAATTTCTTCTGCTCAGATGGTGGAACCTTTCGATGTGCTCCATATGTCCGGGAGCACTTTTAGAGTATTTTATCAGACAAACGGATCTTATCAAATTGTCATTGTCGTTGTTCAAACCATTGTTGATGGGTCTGTGATTAGCTGTCTAATCCCACTGCAGCAAAAAGGGCCGCACTCGACACCGTTGGAATTGCCCTAAGCTTCCGGAAGCCATTTCATTGGGTTACCCAGCTGCTCATAAACCCGGACAAGTGGCCATCCGTACGAGTGTCGACACACTACTTTCAATCTCAATTAGCTAGTCCCAGCCAGCGTGTACGTGTTATCGTCAGCAGTTTGAAGTGACAGAGCCAGAGCTAACGGAACGCGAACGGCGAGGTCAACCCCACGGACCTATCTTGGTCGTGTCAATCGATGAGCGAATGGAGCGAATGCGCTATCATTCGGCCAATCTCCAAACTAACGCCCCGAGGCTCGTTTCAAGCCGAAGAAGCCAAAAAGTCGCATCCACGTCGCGAAGGCCACGGACAGCGCGCCGCCCGGTAGCCTCGATTTGTCGTCGGTCCGCTCGCTGCTGGTCCGCGGTTTGTCGACAAGTTTTTGCCAACATAGGCTGCCGAAAACAGCTTCCCCCTTCGGTGGCCAACGGTCGGACGTCGGAGAAAAAAAGGCTACCGCAAGCGGGGACAACCAACGCAAGAATGCAAGGCGAAGAGCGGGTCAAGCGGCCGGCCATTCGCCAGCGCTCGTTCGCTGTCGCTGAATGCGCAATATACATAAATATCGCATTTAGAGCCCTCATGCTACATACATATTACATTATTTTTATTTTGCCCCAGCTACGCGGGCTCAGCCCTGAACCGCCACCATGGCCAGCAGCAGTAGCAATGGCCCTAGTGGCCCCCAGCAGCTGATGCACAGTCACGACGACAACAACCAGCAACAACCAACAACAACCGACAACGACGATACCGTGGGGTCTGCGCCCGAAGCCCGCAAGTCTACAAAAACGCATCGGCGGCAGCGACGGGCTAGGGGCTAGGAATAAATTGTAATACACTGTTCATAAATAACTTTGTGAGCAGAGAGCAATCCAAAAGCCCAAAGTCAACGATGGGGGCCAGCCATGATGGGAGGATTAACCGTGCAGCCACCAGCAGGCGCAGTGAGAGAGTGAGAGTCGGCCAAGAAGGCAACGCGACGCCGAACGCGACAACACAACAGGGCCGAAAGAACCGGGCCCGACGCGCCTGTCGCCCACCTCTCAGCTCTCAGCATCTCGGCGGATTATGAGTCTCGGGCCGGGCCGGGCATGGGGCTGGCCCCCGGCGTTCGCGTCACGCCGCATTTGTTCGCGTCTTCTGCCGCGTGCGATCCTCGCTCTTTCATCGTGTTTCGTGCTTTTTGACTGATCTGCTGTGGCCAACGCCGTCGGGGGGCCCTCAGTCGCGGCGAGATTATAATAAAAATATACAACCCGCTGCCCGCGGCACGGCCTGGGT